>NC_091129.1:88493911-88793911 GCF_040183065.1 Periplaneta americana | reverse complement strand
GAATTTTTCTGCAAACTTACTTTCAAACTTTTTCTTCACAGTATTACTTTCAAACTTTTTCACACAATAATTGATTACTTCCATAATTTTTCTTCACACTTACTTTAATTTTTTCCTCCCCCTCCCCCACATTTACGTTTTGCTTTTTAAAGAGACTTACTAATGACCTGGAGCTGATGTGGCAACTATTGGATGGAAAATTAATTTTTCTATTAAAAATCTAGTATGATATAAATGGAATATAATTCTGGATCCATTAAGAGAAGCTATGAGAGAATATTCTCTTGTATTGTAAAAAAAGAATGGACAGTATTTTTAGTTAAAATGGCTGTTGTCTTAAATCATAAGATCCTGTAATCACAAGCCACAAAACCACGAAGAACTTTGTCATGAAATTAAACGGATGTGGAAAGTAAACATAATACACATATTATGTTCCATAATAATTTTAACTTCAGGCGTCGTACCTTACTCTTTCTAACACAGTTTCATCACTAAGACTACTAGATTTGAATCATCTGATTCTAATCTTTAAGAGATCCGCACTACTTGATACTGCCATATTATGAGAAAAACATGTGGCACTAACTAACGTACGTGGAAGCTCTATCGTTTGCAATCCGTTGCTTATACGCTTTCTCCCATTTGCTTGCGCTGCATATTCCTCGACATTGTGAATTTTCTCTTTTCACTCAACTTCACTCTCGAATTTTTCCAATTTAAGTTATTGACTGTTGATTGTTGCTCAATTGAGATGAGATTGTAGCCTGCTTCGTTACGAATCGTTTGACACTACTGCGATCGTTCTACCGTTTCGTATTCTCAAGTTACACTGCCCGGCTGCCGTGCGACTCGCCAATTCGTGTCTCAACTCTCCCCCCCCCCCTCCGCGTATCGCTAGATGATGCTATATTTATACCTTGAATATTTTATTCAAAGATTCCCAAATTTGGTTAATGAAAGTGAACATGACGGACTCGATGAAAAATTTGAGGTTACCAATGCGATACCGGTAGGCCTACTTTCTTGAATACGTTATGAATGGATGTAAGATAGATGCAAATAGGGCCAAAATTGTATATTATTTCAGAAATGAACGTATTATTCTATTATATACTGTCATTGTCTTACAGTGACTTGTCAACGGATAATAATAATAATAATAATAATAATAATAATAATAATAATAATAATAATAATAATGTCATCATCATCATTATCAAGTATGTGCTAATCAACAATGATTAACCAGTAATTGGTAAGCACAAGGATAGCTACAATATCACTTGTAACAACAATAAAATAATAATCATAATAAATCATCATCATCATCATCAATAATGTGCTAACCAACAGCAATTAGTCAATAATTGGTTAGTACAAGGATAGCTACGATATCCCTTATAATAATGACATTAAAATAATAATAATAATAATAATAATAATAATAATAGTAAATTATCATCATCATCATCATCATCAATGTGCTAACCAACAGCAATTAGCCAGTAATTGGTTAGCAGAAAGATAGTTACGATGTCCCTTATAATAATGACATTAAAGTAATAACAATAATAATAATAATAATAATAATAATAGTAAATTATCATCATCATCGTCATCATCAATAATGTGGTAACCAACAGTGATTAGCCAATAATTGGTTAGCACAGGGATAGCTACAATATCACTTATAAGAACAATAGAATAATAATAATAATAATAATAATAATAATAAATTATCATCATAATCATCATCATCAATAATGTGCTAACCAATAGCGATTAGCCAGTAATTGGTTACCACAGCACAGGGATAGCTACAATATCACTTATAACAACAATAAATAATAATAATAATAATAATAATAATAATAATAATAATAATGATAATAATAATAATAATAATAATAATAAAATATTGTACGAAACTTGGAATTTTATTTTACTAGCATAATTTTTAAATTTATGAACATACTAATTTACTTCTGTCAGCTGTTTCATAAGAATATGCAAGCTGTATTACGTAACGTTGTGGGTTGCAATTAATCTCTATCAATCTGGTCAGATTCGTGAGCATGAAAACGTGCGATCGCCATAATAACTTGTTCACGATGATGAAAGAGTGATAATACGTATATGCAAGTACAGATATCAATAAAAACAACACGGCGTGCGTTTTAATGAAGGCGTAAGCTTCCTTCATCAGTTCTGTATGGATTTAATCGATATTTTGCCAATAAAAACAATGGTGGATGTGCAACCTGGATACGTGTGTGTCAGTTTCTAATTTGAATACGATCGTGTGACGCAATAACCAATGAATATGAATTGCGTTACATTGCACACTGTTACTCTTCATTCTCCCACGTTCCCAGAAGGCAAGGAGGAAAGTAACCATTGCCTATTTTCCTCTTCAATATTGGTATGAAAATTATGTTTTAGTAATAATAATAATAATAATAATAATAATAATAATAAAAATAATAATAATAACAGTAATAATAATAGTGATAGTGATAATAACAATAATAATAATGATTATCATTATTATCATCATAAAATCAGAGAAATTCGAACCCTTGATATTATGCGTACGATCTCGCAATACCTATTAAACTACAATGTTGATAATAGGCGAGTAAAATCAGTTACTTTAATCTAATGACGGCATTTTGTAGAACTTATTTAAATTTAGATGATCGTCTAATATTGAAACTGTCAATTATCTCGTTTCTAACTATAGGATGTGTAGACTACACGTGCTACACCAAAACCAAAGCAACATTTTAGCTTATAACGGATTTGTTGAATTGTGCAACGTAAGAAAGGTTGGAAATAAGTACATCGAAAGTGTGTTTAAATAAACCTGGAATTTGGACATTATGATCAAAGTATTCAATATTTTCAATTGTGGTTGGATACGAAGAATAACATAGACATAGTAAATATGTCGTAACTGCAGCTGTTGCACCATTGATATAAATATTTCTTAAACGTTGTGCTTTTCTCAATAAAATGCATTATCAAGTTAACTTATTTAATGTCCCGTTTCTTAACGAAATAATTCACTTTTGAAATTTTCCCAGGCTTCCTTTGTCAGATATTAGAAAAATTTAAATCATAATTTACATTTAACACACTACTTGAAATATCGAATTTCTAACACTATCATCAACTGCTAATAGACCTCCTTTTATTTAGGCCTACTAAGTCTATCTAAAGAAAAGCAATTTTTTGTGTACACTAAAGAAAGTGCACACCTCTGGATTAGTGGCCAATACAAACGAATAGAGAATTTTTCCCGCTACATGGTGCATGTTTCAGATTTGAAACGAATTCAGCGCTTGTGTGTTAATATAATTCAAGCCTATTTCCCTCAACCATTTACGAAAGTGAACACGCGATGTGCTGTCTCCGATCTTTTGCTTTTATTTTCATCTGTTGAAGACTTTATCAGTTCCAAGAATGTATGCGTGAGTATTATAACCTATTTCAAGTATACCTACATGCTGAATGCCAGATATGGAGCTGCAAAACAATTGCAGCAGCCTTCTCGTAAGATCCACCGTCTAGCCTCAGTTCTCTGCAGTTATCATCTCGAATTTGTTTTTCCCGAAACTTATAATTTGGCATCATTTTCATTGAATACCTTGTCTTTGCAATTCATAACTTTAGGGCCTATATTTCCATTAGCCTACGAGTGAGGTTATAGATCAATAGTGCTAACAATTCCATCATCGATCTCCTAGGCTATTATGAGGTTACAATATTTTAACCATATCTTAAATTTGGGTTGATTTTATCATCTCACATTTAAATCTCCAAGAATGGAGGTATGCCTATTTTTTGTATCCCAGTCATTGACAAGACGAAATTACAGGTAATCCAGTTTTTGTAGTAATGCCGCAGAAAGGCGGGGCGTTCTTGAACTCGTACAAGCATCTGCTGCTACAAGTTCTCAGAACGTATTAACCACTTACTCATAAAGCGATTATTAGTTCTGATATTTTTGAAACTCGACCTAGAGTATTACGAAAGAGGCTCAAAATAAAAACTAGAAGAGCAATAGGCTTAAGAGAGTTATACAATTAAGTCTCAGACCTTGTCTGTAATTAGCGTACGTCATTACACAAAGAGACTAAAACTCAAACCTAATTTCATCTACAGTAAGTTACTTTTTACTGATACATTTAGTCTACTTCTACAGAATTTAGTTTTCAGCGACAATGTAAGTGATGGATATGAATTAAGTGTGTTTTTTTTAATGAAATGTAGGCTATTTAAAAAAAGACTAGGCGCACAATTAGCTCAGCGGCCATAGCGTTGACTTTCAACACTCTAACCCAGGTTCGAATCCCGGCGGATCCAAATGGCATTTGTATTGGAGAAAGACTGTGCTTCGTGGTAGGTTTTTGGAGGTACCTACTCCCGTTTTCCCATCATTAGAAAAATTAAGAAAAACGTAGTGACGTTATACTGTTAAGTGGATAACGGAAATAGCCTATGTAGGCTTACTAAATACATGGCATGATACAATCCCGAACGAAAAATTATGGAAAAGACAGGTGAGCCCAATAGGAAAAGTAGTACTAGAGTGGATCACATGGAAAAAGTAAGAGAGGCAGAACAAAGTAATTTCAAAAAGGCCAGTGGAAGAAGAATTATTATCAGGGATAGGCAAAACAATGGAAAAAAGGAACTGCATGAGCGGAATAGAACTTCATTGGCATGTGTTGTTGGTGCTCTATATTCCGGAAGGAATTAGAGGTCTTACTACTACTACTACTACTACTACTACTACTACTACTACTACTACTACTACTACTACTGCTACTACTACTACTACTACTACTACTACTGCTACTACCACCTCGAGGGGAAAGGAACTAGTCACCCTACCCCATTATCTCCTGTCTTAGTTGTCACATGACTTCATGAGGATGCCTTATTGGTGTCACTTATAAGGCTCAACCCTATCTTGGGACAGTTGACTAAACAACAATTACTACTACTACTACTACTACTACTACTACTACTACTACTACTACTACAGAGTGATCCAAAAGTGGAGTTTGCCGTCAGCCGTCCGGTTTTGTCAGTGCTAGGCGTGACCTCTCATTTACACAGCGTTGTTAAATAACCGCACCTCCTGAGTCCTAAGAGTATAGTATACTTTAGCTACCATACTTAATACGTGACTATGAGATAAGATGTATGTGCAGAGACCCGAAGTATAGTATAGTATAATATACCTGCATTTGTGTCCTAACTGTAACCTGCAGGATTTTTTCAGCATTTTCCTCATGTCAGTGACTTTTTTTTTTTGAAGTGTAGAATTATTTTGAACTTTAAAAATAAAACAACAGTTGTCTCGGGACTCAGGAAGTTAAAACAAAATCTTTCCAATGGTTAACAAGAAATTTCAATACACGAACAATGGACATGCCGAAAAAAGCATTATTACATTGGCAGGAAATCAGAAAACTTGGATCTCCTTGAAAATTTCGAAATCTATATTTAGTAGCATCAAATCACAATGAGAAAATAAAAAAAGGGAAGATAGGAGACAATTATCCCGCTCATTGAGGCTAAATGCACTTTACTTTCATATAAACCACCGGCGTAGCTCAGCCGGCTAAGGCGCTTGCCTACCGATCCGGAGGTGCGCTCGGGCGTGGGTTCGATCCCCGCTTGGGCTGATTACCTGATTGGGTTTTTTCCGAGGTTTTCCCCAACCGCAAATGTCAGGTAATCTATGGCGAATTCTCGGCCTCACCTCGTCAAATATCATCTCGCTATCACCAATCTCATCGACGCTAAATAACCTCGCAGTTGACACAGCGTCGTTAAATAACAAAGTATAAAAACTTTCATATATCACAACATACAATTTGGAAAAGAAGGGTTTTATTTTATTTATTTATTTATTTATTTATTTATTTATTTATTTATTTATTTATTTATGGCTATAACAGGGCAAAGCCCCAATTACAATAGACAGTACAGATATTCGTTTACAAAAAAAAAAAAAAACCATAGATAACATGAAAAAAGAGATGAAACAGATACAAGAGTAAATACAAATTAAAATGGAAAATGAGGAAAGGAAAGAAAAAAAAAAAAGAACAGACAAATAGATACTACCTAAATAAAAGATGCAGATATAGATATAAATGAAAAATACAAAATAAAATAAATGAAAAATAGTTAAATATAGATATCATAGCCAAAAATGTAAAATGTAGTTATAATTGGCAAATTACAGAGTAACAAATAGCAATATTATATGAAATCAACTACCTTCAGTATATTAATAAAAATATGTTTGTATTCCATGTAAGAAATGCAGAAATCTACCACATTTTTTTATAAATTGCAAAGAAAAGCGTATTGACTAAGGACAAAATTAATGCGGTTAAGCTGTCATTTTGTTTCCAGCTGCCATTCACTTGTGTCTGTAACCGGAGCTCTCGTCACCTCATAAAAGGACACTCAGACCCTAAGTGGAGGGGGGAAGAGACGGACACTTCATCTCGGATAATGAAGTGGCGACCATTCTTGTGGGATTACATGAGGACGGGCGACACATTTTAGCTTCCGCGGGCCGGCCAGGTGAAGTCAATTGTTTCTCGCACCTGGTTGCCATGCCGGCAGCCTGCGCATATGTTAATTCTTGTCATCCCATTCAACAACGGCTCCTTATGCTACAGCTGGCTGCGTGATGTCCGCACAATACATCAGACAGACGCAAACCCCGTGTCACCAGATGCGCCCCGGCTTTCGGTAAATAATTTTATGTTGGAAGGTAGGGGAAACGCCCCGTTCGATTAAATTGGAAAGTGCGTGTTATTTAAAGGGGATGAGAGTTTACCGTGCTGTGGAATGTTGGTTGTGGAAATGAGAATTTGTTGCTAAAAGCATGGAATTAAATCCATCCAGGCGAAAGAAACGGCCGAGTGAACAACTCAGTAACAAGGGATCGATTATTGGTATGATTAAGTTAAAATGTGGAGAAATTAGGGCCACTTTTGTTCGGGTTATAATCTATTAACTTTAGTTGTCCATTGTAAATCAGGCGGTAACGCTTCTGTAGGCAATTCAGCAAATTTTATAGATAAAACGAATGCCAGCTTGTCGGAAGTTTCTAGTGTTTTCCTAATGGCTGAAAGCCGCGGAGCACAGTACATAAAATGTTATACGTTGTACGACACGATTACAACTGGATGTAGACTATTCATATTCATACAAGTTTGCTTATCACAACTTTACTTTTATATCTCTGTGTAATTATTTGCTGTAATGGCACTGCGGATTTACCGTATTTGGCACATTTTAATAGCAGTCTAGCGTCTGATCGTGGGGATCGTGTTGCACAGTGTTTTACCCTCCGCGGCGAGAATTTTAGTAAACATTGCGAGTTAGGGAATAGCTAAGTGACATGAGGCCGAGGAATATGACAAGGTTAGAGTAGGTTATAAAAGGGCATAACTGACAGGAGACCGAGGACTGTGAAAAAATTAGAGTAAGATGAGGGAATAGCTAAGTGACACGAGGTCGAGTGATGTAACAAGGTTAGGTAAAGTGATATGGCTAAGCGACAGGCATCATTGTGCACTTCACTGCAATAACAGCGTTACGCGTACAAGGTTTACAGACCTCTGCTGCAATTTTCGGGATATAATAGGCCCTAATAGAGGATTGAATTATTTAAGATCGGCTATAACAATAACAGTGTTAACAGGCTAACGCTCATGTAATGCACCTATGATCCGTCCTAGAAATGTGTGGAGTAACTTCGCACATATGGAGGCGGAGTCTATCTGTACCGGAGTGTATTGCGGGCAGCATCAGCTCGAGTCCGCTAAGGGGTAAGATGCTCGTGGTAGAAGGTGGAGTAGCCTTAAGATAGAAATTATCCCCTCCTGCAAGCGATTGCTCGCTTCGTTCAAGCAATACCTCCCCTCAAAACAATCATTGGCCCTTGCCCTCCCACATACCACTTGCGCAGAAGTCTTGTTTCTTCTCTCTACTCCACAGATTTCTGGGACGGGCCATAGATCCCCATTTAATTAAGCTTATGATAAAATGTAGGTTACCTAACATTCCACATTTCTTCATAATTCTAACCGTCGTCGTTGACATCTTCATAATCACCATCATCATCTTCATCATCGTCATCGTCCATAATCAACACTATACACTACCTTTAATCCTTTTCACGAGTAGCGGGACTGCCTAGTCTTGTGGCGCAAGACAGCACGACAATCAGACAAGGCGAACACGCTCGTATTCAGTTTCATGCCTGTAATAGAACCTGAGCTGATGAGTAATAGATGTCGAGTGGCGGCAGTTGCCAATCTTACGATATGAACCGTATATTTACGGTTTTATGCTCTATCCGTATGGAGTATGTTTCAGCATTAAACCGTAAGCGTTAAATACGGTCCTGCGAAATTATAAATTAGCAAAATAATAAATTTTGCACTTATTGTTCAAGTTACAATAATTTTGTCCCATCTGGACTCTCTCACTCCTTGACATGTAATTTAACATCCCTTCTTCCATTCTCACAAGTATAAGTTATTGATATTTGAAGGGTTCAGAACCATAGTGGGCCAAGCGCCGTTTACTAAAACCGTAGAAAACAAGGATTAAAATGAAATTATTACCATAATTCAATGGAAACATATAGCAAGTAATATAAACTATACACAATAAAACTCAATGATATGTCAATCTTCATTAAACTATGGTATTCACTTAACTTTAACCCTTGCTTTCTCCGTTTTTAATAAATGGCGCTTGGCCCACTATGGCTCTGAACCCTTCATTTATCATTGTTACTTGCACATAATCACAAGTTTCTTGTAGGCCTATGTAACAGTTGTTTACTTTTTTATGTGTTTTCAGGAACATTTGAGGGTTTCTTTTGCGTACCTGAAAGTAAATAAACTGGATATAAATTTTGGTTCTGACCAGTGGCGTAGGTAGGAGGGGGCTCGCAGGGATGAAGTATTTTCATTTTTGAAGAAATATTTAAAAACTATATTAGATTTAAATCATTAAGAAACAATCCACCATTGACATTGCGACACTGAAAAGAAATAACATTATTAGACTGTTTCTACAGACAATGGCCAATATTTAGAATCAGAAGTCTTTTACATTTCTGTTGACAGGTTGTTTTAAACTAAACGATAATTTTCAAAGAAATTATGAAGCTTAACACAATAACTACTAGTAGATTTATTTTGGAACGGGATCTCTTCGTTCAAATCTGCAATGACAGAGAATGGACGTTTTTTTATAACAACTTTTGGAGAGTCTAAATTGATTTCAAATTTCATATTATTAGCCTAAGCAATAATTGTATTATTATTTCGTTTGACATAGGCTATGTTACATAGGGGAATTTTTCAAATGATGATCCCAAAATTTGCGTCTCACCTTATCTTAAATTGTTGGCTACGCCATTGATTCTGACTAATGATTTATAGATCTAGGAGTCATTTTTCTATTATTACATACATTCTACAGTCAATTTTGGTCGAAATTAGCAGTGTACGGCTTTTTTTTTATAAATACGGTTTATTTTTCGTTTCGGTGCGATTTTCTGGCTTTCGAAGATTGGCAACATTGAGTGACGGTAAACTCCGTCAACCGCAGAAGTGTACGAAAATGAGTTAGTAATACCTGTCCCAGTGTTTGAGCGTATATCCACAGTTGAACCTAAAAGTCAAAGATCCCGTGCTGACGAAATGAACCAAATAGCGACAGATGAGAGAGATATCAAGTGTGCAACGTGACGCAAGGTGAACGCACTGCAGGAGCCGCGTCAGGGAATATTCCGAGGTGCCACAAGTCCAGCGCATGCGCGCGACAGATCCTGATTTACGAAAATATAAACAAGCTCCAGACTAATTAAAATCTTTGCAGGATAGCAACACAGATAGCGAGGGTCACGGCAGATGTCTCCTCTGCTTGGAAAAGGTTTTAATTACAACCGCGAAGTCATCTTCTTTCAATTTATCAACGTGATTCATATCTATTGAATGTGGAGGGAGGGGGCACAGACTTCAATCAGACGCAGACATCGCAGATGATGAAATCCCGAGTATTAAAAGTACATGTCTTGGTCTCCTTGAGTCTCAATGCTTGGACTTCGACATTTAGTCAGTAGTAAGGGTGAAATGGACGCTGTCGAAAATGAGTGCGCAATCCCCGCATCACCATTTATCCTGCTGATGTAGTAGTCTTCTTTTTAAACCCACGAAATGCAGATTGAAATTCGACCGAAAGTGATTTCTGTTTTGGAGGAAAACATTTGTGTGGCTTTCCCTAAGAGAAACGTAAGGGGGAGGGGGGATTACATCACAATACTCTTACATCATGCAGAAGAAACGTTTCTATATTCGACCAGTGTTGCCCGTTCAGCAGTTTTCCCGCTAGATTTGGTGTAGTCAGGGATTATCTCCAGATACTCCTGTCACATTCCAACAATTCTCCATTATCATCATCAGAGATCGGATTTTAAAGGGAAAATTTTTCATCAAAAAAGGACAAAAAAGGGAGAGTTATAACTTAACCGAAAAAGGACTTCAAAAAGGACTATATTACTCCCCAAAACACACTTCAGCGCATTCATGGATATACGTGGCACACACAATCTTACATTTACCTCTTCATAACGTGAGAAAAGTGTTATATTTCATATAGTCAAAAAAAAAAGGTCTTCAGAAAGGACTATATTACTCCCTCAAAGGATGCTATTTTAATTGAAAACGTACTTCAGCACATTCATGGATACACATAGCACAGACAAGCATTTATTTATCGCTTCACAAAATAAGGAAGTGCTGTATTTGATTACATTCAACATTTCAATATATTTCAATATGGTCTGCCTGTTTGAATATAAAATGTCTTTATAAACAGAAAATGACCGTTCAACATCAACTGAACCAGAGGTGAACTTTTTTTTATCCTGAACTCTAAACCAGCACACTTTATTAGTTTTTCAATGTCTGGAATCAGAAAAAGAATGATAACTTATTTATTTTCGCTTGCTCAGGAAGTTATAAGCCTATCGGGAAAAATGTAGGAAAATTATATAAGTTAAATATATGCGATATTCTGTCAAAAAAGGACCAAAATAAGAGATATTAAAAAAAGGGGGAGGGGAAAAGGGAATGTGGACTAAAAAAAGGGGGAAAAAGGGAAGTCAAAACCACATACTAGTAATTTGGTCGGTGGAAGATAATTTTGAACATCGTAATTAATTATTTCATGTTACGTGTTGAAAAAAAGGGAATTCCTGTAAAATCCGGTCTCTAGTCGTCTCCTCATCATCATAATCATCATCATCATCATCATCATCATCATGAGTGCAATGTAGATTCACCGTTTGTAATGCACTCTGGATAATTTCATCTTCAATTTGATTAAATAAATTTATAGCCTATGTGTATGAATTAATCAACCTATATTATATTTGTATTCTATAATTTTGAAAAAAAAAATATATATATATATAATCCTACTTTTCACGTGCGATATTATTCTTCTCTAGGGTTAATATTATATTATATAATTCCATTGCCGCTGTAATTTAAATTTTAGTTCCTATTTTATTTTACTTATTTATTTTTATTATTATTATTTTTTATTTATTTTTATTTCCTATATTTCTCTTATATTAATATTGTATTATATAATTTCTGTAACTGTAATTTTAATTTTATTTCCTATTTCATTTTATTTTTATATTCTCTTATAGGCCTATTAATATTATATCTGAACTGCGACCGAACACGAGCGCTGCTCATTCGGTCCCAAATTTTGTTAATACTACTGTATCTCCTTTTTTATATTGGTTGTATTATTTTATTTCTATTTCTCTTGTTTGTTTGTAATTATATTCTTTATTCTGTATATTTAAATTTAAATAAATAAATAAATTAAATAGATAAATAAATAATTAAGTGGTCTATACGCAAGGTCTATGCTCGGCACTAGCGACATGTGTGAGCAATCTCGTAGAGTCGGTGCGAATAACAGCAAGTTAAGGGTCCTGCCATTGGACAAAACGAAACATTGATAATATCAATATGGCGAATCTGAAACTGTTTTAAAGTTCGTTTTCAAGAATCAAGTTGAGAACACTGCATTCGACTGATTAATGTACTAAACACAATTTTTAAAACAATTACACATAATTCATAATCCAGGACTGATGGTATTTTTATGTGTTATTTTGGTTACTAAGTTTTAATAATTCAAAACACAAATAATAATGTTAAATGTCCCACACAAAATCTTTAACTGTGTTTGCTTCTGAATCCTGTTTTCGCTCATAATAGCTAAAGACTAAGTCCACCGCTGTGGAGTAACGGTTAGCATGTCTGACTGTGATACGATCGGGCCCGGAATCAAATCTTGATTGGGGCAAATTACCTGGTTAGGTTTTTTCCGCCCGATGTTTTTCTTCAATTGAAGCAGAATTGCTGGGTAACTTTCGGCGCTGGGCCCGGACTCATCTCGCAATAATTTATTCTCGTATCATTGTTAGCATTACCATAGCCCGGATTGAGTTAACTGTGCAGCGTGCTGTACACTTACAAGAGCACGACCGTTCGGCGACAAATATTTAAAATGAAAAAATGACGCTTCGGCTGTTTGGATATCATTATTCTCGCTTCTTGCCTATAAGATTCAGTCCACACGTAAATAAATAATTAACAGTCGCAAATAAGCATGGTGGATTAAAAGTATTACGATGGAGACACGCAAACAGACGGCGATTTGATAATGTTACTTCTATTCACGCAAGCGGATCAAATATCATTATCCGTATTTCTCATGACATAGTGCAACGTAATTTAAAGTTTCATGGGACGATTTTTGACAATTCGTTTTATTTTTGTAGACGGGATGTGGCGGCGACATTGGCTGGCGTTGTCTGTTGAAATAACAAACAGTTTCAAAAGCATTCGGCCTGATGTAGCGTTCGGCAATTGTTTTTCGCGGCGCCGATGCGTCATGAGCTCATTGCGTGACGGCAGTGTCCGTTGATGTTAATTAATTCCAAGTGGACCGCAATCATGTCGGCCCATAGACTCTACAGTGCCGCCCGTCACTTTACCGTTGTCTTTACGAAAGGAAAAACTGATTGGATACCAATCACACATGTTCTTTTCAGTTTATCGGCTCTTCGAAATGACATTGGAAAACGGATAAACCCTGAGACGGAATTCAAATGTTGCATGGCATGTGTTGTTCGGTATTGCTACTGTAAATAACAACGCATATGCCTACATGTTTTGGCTGGATCTTCATTTTATGTTACGGTATGCTGCTACGAAAAGAATTGGGAGCCACAGACAAGCGGAAAAAAAGAGATTCCGTTACTTTATACATTAGGTAGGTTTGTTGCAAACTTCTCATAGTTTACTGTCTCCGGGGAGAAAGGGAGGGAGAGACAGACAAGAGGAAAGCAAGTCACAAACACAGAAACTAAAGAGGATGGAAAAGGAAGCGATGTACGAGTGACTGGAAAATGACATTTACGGGAAATATAAAATTGATTATGAAAAAAGAAGTGAAACGGACAAGAAAGTAACAACAAAAAACTAACGAAAAGAAAGGAGATAAAGAGAGATATGGGAGTACAGGAAAGTGGAAGAACGATAATTAATAAAAGAAAAGAAAAGGGAAGGAAAATGACGAAAAAGAATACGTCGAACTAAAACAGAAAATAAATGAAAGAAAAATAAAAAATTAGCAATGGAAGAAACATTAAAAAGAAAGGAAACCAGTAATGAAATAAGAAAAAAATAGGAAGGGAAGGGAGAAACTATTTAAAAAGAAAGAAAAAGGATAATTATTAGATAAATAAAAATTAAAAAAAAATAGAAAAATAAAAGGAATGAGGAAACTATAAACTTCGCTCAGATAAGCATACCAGTGGCCAGGTTATTACTCATGCAGAACACATTAGTAGTCTAACAATATGCGTATGGAAATTAGAAGTTAGAGCTACTAATTATCATACTAAATTTTAATAAAGTGACTATTAATAATTGCCTAATCCAGTACGAATTATAATAATTAATATATTAACCTCTCACGTCTTAAGTTCAAGAGCAATGACCAGTAACTAATGAAGTCAGTATACTGCATTTTTTTTTTAATGAATAATGTCGCTACTGCGTCACATAATGTAAGAATTCATATCACGAACCATTCTTCTCTCTGCCGCCTCACCTCCCACTCTTCATCTCATGAGTAACAAACTATAAGCTACATTTGTTGAGGTTGTCAATTATTAGACAGAGAGAGAGAGAGAGAGAGAGAGAGTTATGTATTATATCGCACATTTGCATGGTTATATCATTTTTATAGCGCATTTCCATGGTTATAATAATAGTATAGCGCATTTCCATGACTGTATTAAGAATATAGCGCATTTTCTTTGTTATATTAATAATATCGCACATTTACATGTAGATTTCAAATGTGAAAACATGAATAAAAATTACAAATCCCAAAAGATGCTGCTAATTCCATAAAAAAAGTGTTTAATTCATGTGTCTGCACACATATCTATCAAAAGTTTCATGGTCCCATGCAGAGAAACATAAGTGAAGAAATGATGGAAGTGGAAGATGAATGAAAGATGAATAGAAAATATGAATGAAAGTAAAAGGGAGAAGATATCTTATAACGAAGGTTAAATTAAAGCAGTATGGAAATGAGAGCCCGCACTTCATCTCGTGAGTAACAAACAGTGCATTTGTTGAGGTTGCATTGATTAGGTAGAGACACGGGGGGGGGAGAATATTATAATATTGGAGCGAAAAAAGAAATGATGGAAGTGGAAGGTGAATGAAAGAAGAAAAGAAAATATGGATGGAAGTAAAAGAGAGAAGAGCTCGTATAAGAAACGTTGAATCACACCGGTATGAAAATGGAAAACTGGCGAATGGATGGATGGACATGGAAAACGCAAGGAAAGAAAATAATATGCGGAAGAGGGAAAAGTGGGAGATACAGAAAATAAAGGGATGACATTATTATAACAAGGGGAAGTCGTCTGGTCCCGGGGGGGGGGGGGAGGCCGATCTCGTCTTCCCACGTTACATCACCGCAGCAGATTCAGCACGCGTGAAACTGTCTCGCTGATAAGCGGGCGCTTGTGAAACAACATCTGTACTTTGTCGTACATGTGTGACTCTTAATTGGACAGTTTTATGTTATTTATTGTTTCTGAGGCGTCAGTGCCGATGATAACCCCTGAGGGAGGCCTCTGCGCGGCGCCCCCCGTCGGTGACCTTGACTTCTTCCCCTCTGCCCTGTCACATGTACACACGATGGTAACATCTCATACATCTGTCCAGTATCTCATTAGTGTCGTCCAATTTCTTGTAGTCTGGTTTGCGGAAAGAAATCGAGACCTATGAGATGATCTGCGTGAGTGCGTATGTTCTTACTTTTTGCTATATTTGTCTCCATTCTTCTCCTTTACTGTTCCATTTTCTCTTTACCGACTTACCAAGTTTAGTAATCTACAATAAGATACCTAAAGTACAATAATAGACGCAGAGAAAAAGAAAAGCACTGAGAAATGGCAACGGATGTAGTCAAACACAACAAAAGGAGCACTAACGAAGAGATTTTTTCCTTCAGTGACAGATAGGATGAAAATCAACATACCAGCTACACCAAACCTTACATCAATACTAAGTGGTCACGGGAAACTCAGATCTTATTACTACAGATTCATAATTTCGGAAAGCCCAGGATGTCCTTGAGGAGAAGCTGACCAAACAGTCGATCAACTTCTGTGGGATAACCAAAATCTTGAACCAACAGCGGAGTGTCTTCAAGGAAGCAACAAGGAGTGGAAGAAATTGGTCAATAAATTATAGGGACATCATAAAAGAGCATTTGAGGTCATTTGTGCACTATATTAACGCTATAAACTTTGAACAATTGTAAATATATGTCTCAGTTTTGTAACATGCGTATACACACTCAATAAGCAAAATATTATAATCACTATAGTTATAATTACTAAAAGTGTAGCCTATATATGTAAATAGTATAAATAGAAATAGTTTCATTAACTGAAAGATGGTGATAGTGAAAATCCAATTACTAAAAGTTTATATATGTAAACCGCGTTAATAGAACTAGTATCATTAACTCAGAGATAGTGATAGTGAACATTCAACAGTGAATAACATAAAATAATATAATAACACAATGCATATCAACAAAATCACGAAACAGTGAAGCAAAAGACAATGGGACACCAATGAACTCATAAGTGATAAACAAGTTTCAATAAACCATGTAATATGACTATACGTTATGGGGCATGGTGATAATTAAACGAAATTAAAAAAAAAAGTTTAGTTTTCTCAGCCTGCCAGTCTGTCTTCGTTTCATTGATCTATTTTATATATATTTTTAATCTACAGTCTTGATTTTTGAACACACTCCTATTGCTATCAGTAGTGACGTGTTTAAGTTTCTTGTTTAGCCTATATGGTGTAGTTTAAGAGTTACTTAAAAAAATTAAATGTTCATCTCTCCCAAATTTTAACTATCATGTCTGAAATCTTTTTGCAGTATCTTTGATATTTTTAGAATGTTCCTGTGTTCTCACATTTTTTAGTTTTATCTTTTAAAAGCAGAGAAAAAATTAAACCTATTCATATTCAAATTTATATAATTTACAGAGTGCATGCACACATTTTCCTCTTTTATTTAAAAACTATTTTCCCTTTTTAATTAATTCATTTTTTAAATAATAAATGTCGACATAACTTCGTTAAGTAATATACTTTAAAGCACATACTGTACAGTGAACATTTCAGCTTCCTAGCATAAAATTTTGTGGAATCCTTAACAGTATAAATCTAGAAAAGTGGGCAAAAAAAAGTAGCGGTACGGAAAAATGAGTTCAGAAGTTTGCATGCATTTTAAACTTAATGAGAGCAGTCTTTTTAAAGCTGGCGTAATTAATTAATTAATGAAACAACCGCTGTAGAGTTCTGAATTTTCGTCAAAGTGTAAAGTGCGCAACATACCTTCATTTTCTTTAAAAATAAAAATAAAAAAACAAATCTTCATCCATCTCCTCTAGTAACGTGATGCGTCTAGTGTCAAATGAGTAAAACATCACGAAAATTTCAACATTTGACATCAGTTGCTTAGCAAAGGATGAGAATCTTAGATAGTTATGATGCTTGCCATAGAGATAGGCTTAGCGCATGGTTGTCCAAACGCCTATAGATCCAGGAGATATTACACGCCAAGCATGCTCTGCTAAGGTCAATAACTTTCCCAATAAAATAGGAAAAACGACCTTAAAGAATAAGCGCTGCGGGTTGCTTACGCCAAGGGTTACCTCGTACGAGTTACAATTGGACATCTATGGCCTAGCGATAGGCCTATTTTATTTTTATTTCGCGACCAATGGGAAGAAGTGTGTTTAAACGGATATGATATTTAAAGAAAGATCAATTTTAGGTACCCTTACATTTGGAGTTCAGTTTTAGGACCTTACTTCTAATCTAAAAGCAATCTCCGTGCAAACCTTCTCTCCAAGTTTCACACCTTCTTTTTCCAGAAATTCAGTTGCATTTTTTAAGTCTTGTGCAACAGCTGTAATATGGTAGTGACTAAATTCAGTTCTCACTGGCGGAAGGAATGAAATCAAGCCATATCGCGCAGGTTACCATGAGTACAGCCACGAGAAATGTGGAAGCGCGTGTTTAGGCGTGTTGCGTGTTCTCCAGCATTCCTCAATGCGATTAGTTTTTCGCGAGTGGCGTGTGTCTATGTGTTTGTGTGTGTGGGTGTGTGTGTGTGTGTGTGTATGCCGAGATCTCGAGGAGTCGAAACACTCGCAAAGGCAACGCTAATGCGAAATTTCCGTGCCCTTAAATAAAACGTCATACCCTGTTATAGCCCAGATAGCTAAACAAAACCAACGCACGTAATGTTTCCAATCTTCTGGTTCAAAAGTCTTCTTTATAATGCTAAACCGCCACGAAAAGTATCAGCCGACAGTCTCTTATTGTCGCAAGAATCGAGAAAGAGCTCAGTATAATGACCCCGCCCCCTTACGGCACTTCACGAAACGATTCAATAATAACGAGGTGGGAGAAGACTGAGAAAACCGGGAATCTCAAGAATTTTTCGTTTCATCACAACAAAACCTTTGCGTGTCATAAACGTCTCCTTCCTATCGGTTTTACATGAGAAATGACTTCGTTTATCGCTTACCATAAAAAAATCTTTCTGCAACGTCTTGGATGATGAATTCAAAGGATGTGTGTAAGCTTATATTATGTGTGTTTCTGTTTTTTTTTTATTATCTGTCTGTACACCAACTCCTACTTTATTCACAGTTGACTGAGAAATAGATGGCCAATTTGAATGAGTTTTGTTAAAAAGTGTTCGTCTTCTGTCATCAGATATGCTATTCTTTTCTTTAGTAGGTTTTTTTTATCAATATCTTTAAGTTATTTAGCGTCTAAATGAGATGAAGGTGATAATGCCGCACCGATAGTTATCCAGCATTTGCTCATATTGGGTTAGGGAAAACTCGGAAAAACCTCAACCAGGTAACTTGCCCCAACCAGGAATCGAACCCGAGCCACCTGATTTCGCGGCTAGACGCACTAGCCGTTACTCCACAGGTGTGGACGATAGGCTTATTCAGGATCACCCTTATCAAATCTTCAAGATCTCAATTCCCCAATTTTCTGTTAAGAACATATTGTTTTATGTCGAGTTTATCAATAAAATTACTTTCACAACACGAGAACTAACAAAATGCATCATCAATAAAATTATTGCCATATAACCATAATGCTTCTGCATAAAACAAGCCATTTTCTCTTCCGTAAGCACCAGTTCAGTTAAATTTCAATAACTCTGGCACTATTCGCTCTAGAAGGCTGTGGTTTGTCTTGAATTAAGCTTATAGTGAAAACTATGCTGCTTACACTGGCAGCATTTTGTTCTGTGACATCACTTCTCGTTTTGTATTCAATGCGGTAACAACTAATGGAACTTTCCGCACGTTTGTAAAACAATACATTATTGACAGCTATTTCTGGGGAATAATATAGGCCTTTATACACTGCTATTTCTCTGCCGGAACGCCCGGCACCTTTTTGTTATGTTTTTCATCATGGAACTGATAAATATGTTATTGATTATGTTAAAGACACAATTATTCTTCGAGCTATGCTTAGGTCTTGAAAGCCTTAAAGTTGGAGGAAAAGAAGGTTAAAAACTACAAAATCCCCGTGCACTTAAGAGTAATCATCTCCCCGTGCGCTGTAATATATTCTACACAGAGTTCCACCACCTTTTTCTCCAGAAGAAAAGCACTGTGTGTATAATACATACATACATACATACATACATACAGTCCACACCTGTGGAGTAACGGTCAGCGCGTCTGGCCGCGAAACCAGGTGGCCCGGGTTCGAATCCCTGTCGGGGCAAGTTACCTAGTTGAGGTTTTTTCCGGGGTTTTCCCTCAACCTAATACGAGAAAATGCTGGGTAACTTTCGGTGTTGGACCCCGGACTCATTCCACTGGCATTATCACCTTCATATCATTCAGCCGCTAAATAACCTGAGATGTTGATACGGCGTCGTAAAATAACCCAATAAAAATACATACAATTTTGTCTTGAACAAATTTTCCATTTTCTGATGACTGCTTAAGCTAGAATAATTTCAAGGGAAAAATTGTTCCGGGGCCGGGTATCGATCCCGGGACCTCTGGTTGAACGTACCAGCGCTCTGCCAACTGAGCTACCCGGGAACTCCAGCCGACACCGTCTCAACTTTTCCCTATTATATACACACAACTCGCGTGTGCTGACGAAACGCCAGAGACCCACATCGAGTGCACACAATCTCTGTGTGACTTGGAATTGTGGTTTTCTGTTAACGTACACAGTGACGTATATATTATGCAAATGTAGTCTTTCAGGTAAAGCTCTCTGTAAAGCAGATTTGAATAATTTCAAGGGAAAAATTGTTCCGGGGCCGGGTAACGATTCCAGAACAATTTTTCCCTTGAAATTATTCAAATCTGCTTTACAGGGAGCTTTACCTGAAATACTAGATTTGCTTAAGCTAGAATTTTGAACTTTTACCACTTATTCTCTACATTATTGTGGTAATGTGCCTCTACAATTATAGTACTAAGACAAATGATGGTACGTTAAAATAATAATAATAAAGACAAGAATATGACAGTAAATTAAAAATAATATGTATTAAGGCTTATATCTTGCTTCTTAATAAATATATCTTGATACAAACAGAGTCATGAATTTATAAGATGCGAGTCTAAACCCTGTAAAATTTTTGTTACATTATCATGAATACTTAAAGAGAAAATGGGAAATCAATTTAGTAAATTTAACGTTAGCGGGATAGGCCTTTCATGTTCTCCTTACACGGATTGCCCGGTGATCTTGCTGTGGGTGAACATTAGGAAGCAAAGGTAAGAGACTGATGATTAAGTTTTCCGACATCTCTCTTTTCTCCAAGCAAATGTAGGGGCATCTTTTCAAATAACCCTTGACAGTTTCTCAGCTTTCTCTTCATAAGGTCGTTTCCACGTTCTGCGCTCGATCACCTTCATATGTTAGCGCAGGAACAGGTGGCCGCGGACGCGGTATGCCCTGGGTGCACAGCGTGTTGAGTGCGCCTGTACTCCGTATTTATAAATCTGAGCTTGATGTTTGTGGAGATGGTTATCACTGTCGCGGCGCCATCGGCCGTTGTTGTGTGTTTACTTATTTGCTCCAGAGGGACGACACAGTTGGCGCCTAGCTGCGGTCTCCGGGAGGTTTGACCATCTTCGTGAACTCCGACCCCTCCCTGACTGGCTCGAGCCGGTTCTCCGTGCAAGTGAGGAAGCGCGACAGCGGCTGGCTGCTTTCACCCGCGGAATCGTACCGACCTCCGTGCATTCGAGGCACAATCACTGTTGCCAACCGTAGGGAAATTTCCCTAGATGTAGGGAAAACATACGCAATAAAGGAAATTAGGGAAACTAGGCTTGATTCTAGGGAATTATTTCTTTATCTTGTTTTCTCGCTCATAATACTCGTTTTCTATGTCTCGTGACCAGAATATTGTACGAAATGGAAATATAAAAATTGGAGATTTATCCTTCGAAGAGGTTGAAAAATTAAAATATCTTGGCGCAACAGTAACAAATATAAATGACACTCAGGAGGAAATTAAACGCAGAATAAATATAAGAAATGCATGTTAGCTTATTATTCGGTTGAGAAGATTTAGTCATCTAGGGCCGTATTCATAGACATTTTTAGCGCGGGTTTCCGGAGGATGATCAGCGTTTTTCGTATTCATAAACCAGTGTTAGCGATAGGATATGATTTGAATTCTGTACAAGTAACCAGTCGATAGCCGGGGCTAGCTTAGTACGCTCGTAGCGCGTGCTGCTAAATGTCTATGAATAGCATCCTTAGTCTGCTGTCAAAAATCTGAAAGTTAGAATTTATAAAACAGTTATATTACCGGTTGTTCTGTATGGTTGTGAAACTTGGACTCTCACTTTGAGAGAGGAACAGAGATTAAGGGTGTTTGAGAATAAGGTTCTTAGGAAAATATTTGGGGCTAAGAGGGATGAAGCTACAGGAGAATGGAAGAAGTTACACAACGCAGAACTGCACGCATTGTATTCTTCACCTGACTTAATTAGGAACATTAAACCCAGATGTTTGAGATGGGCAGGGCATGTAGCACGTATGGACGAATCCAGAAATGTATATAGTGTTAGTTGGGAGACCGGAGGAAAAATGACCTTTGGGGAGGCCGAGACGTAGATAGGAGGATATTAAAATGGATTTGAGGTAGGTGTGATATGATAGAGACTGAATTAATCTTGCACAGGATAGGGACCGATGGCGGACTTATGTGAGGGCGGCAATTAACCTGCTGGTTCCTTAAAAGCCGTTTGTAAGTAATTTGTAAGTAATACTCGTTTTCTGTTTCAAATGTAGGGCTACATTCAATTTTATAAAAAATTTCATATGAATGAAGTTGATTTGAAAGACTTGGCGTAATTTCTCTATATTCTGTTTTTTGCAAAACAGGTATGTCAATTGCTTCATTAGCAGCTGAATTTATTTCTTGTATAGGACAAGAACAGATAAATGACATTGAGAGGAAATGCCGATTATTGCGCAATACTACTTACTATTCCTAATACAGATAAATAGACTGCAAATTCACTGTGAAGTTTCATTCAATCTGATCTCATCCCACACCTTCCTCACCAGGAAATTGTATAATAGGTCGACTAGCCGCAGTGCAGAAGGACGTCGCGTCGCGCCGGTCCTCTTTCTGCCTAGACGAAATAGAAAAACCTTGTCGCGTCGCCGGTGTCGCGCGCGTCGTATCTGTTACGAAGTGCGGGCATTGCCCAACTCTAGCAAATTACGTATATACTGTGTGTATGGCGTAGGGCTACGTAAATTGCGGCGTCAGTATGGTGTTGAAACAGAAACACATCGCAATCAAAGGTCGGATTCGAGACTTCCGTCCAGATATAAATCATATTTGTTTTCTAATAATTTAAAAACATTTATTGCCGATGTCAGCAATTACGGCAACGTACGGGCTTAGCCCCTGTTTCATTCTGGCTTCATCGTCGATGTTACGACAGGTGAAATTATTTAAAAAGTAGCTTTAAATCATTTTGTATTGAGAAAATATGACCAATTAGAACTTTATAAACACTAGTAATATTCCTCTTCTTTCTCTATTATTCTGTGCTCAACCTACAGCGTTGGCCTTCCCGAATGTGGGGTCAGCAGGACGCACAACCACCGCCGAGATATACGGTAGTCATAAGAGAAGGGTGACAGGTAAAAGAACGAGTTTCTTCATTAACTACACCGGAAATCGAACATGGGTCGTCTAGTAAGGAAGATGTAAGCCACCACTAATTATCACTACTAGTACTTCTACGTATGAAACTACCAACATTTTGCTATTGTCTAGACCTATAGAAATCTAGAAACAGAAAAGGCCAGTAAGGTTTAATATTATTGCAAAGAAAATAATGATTAATGGAGCAGAGACTGATAACACTGAACAACAAATTTTTAAAAGACATGTTGGTTCAGAAAAGTGTGAATGCAATTAATAATTATATATAATAAATTTTCAGTCAAATACACTTTTCAGTTTGTGAGGTCAGATAATCTGTTACATCACAATATTTATTACAAAGTCACTAATATTTTCGACTTTAAAAAGTCATCATCAGGTGCATGAGATGCAAACAATTTTAAATTAGGTGATAGTTGATCTAACAATTAATGATATAGTAAGTAATGCACGTGCTGGCATTTACAAGTATATAAGTTTCGTGCCTCTTGAGGTAAACTGTACATGGTAAAGCTGAACACTGATGCTAGGTTCTCGTATGTGTATAGAACAAGGAAAGGCACAGCATGATATTAACCTTATACAATTAAGGCTAAATATTCTCATTAGGTCATATCATTAAAATTAAATTTGTACAATTTGATATTAACTATGTTAAAATGTTATATATAATGTATAAATTTAAAAGGGATGGAAAAAGCTGTGATGCAAATGCTGTGGTAGGAGAGCACGCAGTCTAATTCGTCGTGGTGAATGCCATATTTGTCTGAAAATATTTAAGTTAATAGCTTATTATTAATTTTGAAAGGTTGTGAGCTGATTCAGCGTTTTTTTTTTAAGTTTATTATATTTATACTTACATAGTTGTTCAGTTGTTTACGTCCAGTCAAGGAGGTGTGTTTCACCCGACGTTACATGTTTTAGACTGAGTGATGATGTATGGACAGATAACACGATAACGTGATACGAAGAAAAGAGATGCATTTTCGGATTCAGCGCACACCAAACCATAAGGGACACAATGTTTTAAGTCGGAGCAAAATTCTTGTTCAGTGTAATCAGACAGCGGATTTTCGGTCCCGATATTCAACGTTAGGTGTACGCCAATTCCAGCGAGGTCACTGAACTCATTGCTACTCTCGCTCCATAAGCTGTGTAAGGCATGAAAATCCGCTGTGTGCGTATAATTTTTAGATTAAGTTTACATTTTATACTATTTTAAATACGCTAATTTATGCCAAATAACGCAACGCATAGCTACAACAGTCATGTATAGGCCTAGTTATTTTCCTCTGTTCTTAACAACACATTACGTACATAATAAACACTCTTTCTCTCTTTCCTGGAGAAGTTGTAAAGAAAATAATGAAAATTTTATATTAAAAGATCGATCTCATATTGGAGTATCGAATTGAGGTTCTGAAATATATTGGCTTAAATTTGAAAGAAATTCTACGAACAACATGAAAACTAGTATTGGTAGTGGCAATAATAACAGCGTGTTCACCTGCTGATCTTGAGCTGCTCTCGGGAGTTGGTTAGATTCCCGCGTGGATTTAGTTTTTCCGACGTTTTCCGCAAATGTTAGGTAATATAGGGGAGAGTCGGGTAGTATCGGACATCGGGTAATATCGGACAGTGCGTTTCTTTCATCTACCACCATATGGTAGTACCTGAATGACATAGTTACGTTTCTCTATGCGACATCACAGAAACGTAACCATATCAATCAGGTACTATCGTGTGGTAGATGAAAGAAACTCACTGTCCGATATTACCCATATCCGATACTACCCGACTCTCTCCTACAGCGAATCCTCGACCTGAGCTCGCCAAATACCACGTCGCTCTCACCAATTCCATTGGAGCTAAATAACCTAGTAATATTGGTACAGCGTCGTTAAAAAACAAATAATAAAACAGTAACTGATCTAAAATGCAATGCTTGAATAAGAAGAAATCTAGTGCTATGCTGTGGGTAGAACTCGGCTCCCTTTACTAGAAATCCTTTATTTGACCTATCTGCGGCCAACTTATGTCTCTGATTCATAATAAAAAGAACTTTGCTGTAGGCAGACCGTTTAGTGTTTCAGCTGATAGTTGAGGTAAGTCACCCCAAATGCTATTTAACCTGTTTACCGTTGCCTGTAATGTATTTTTTCTGCGCATCAGCCTTGAATCAGTGTACCGTGGCAGCAGTTGTTCACACAGAGACTTGATTACTCCATTCACAGACGCACACTCTTCTTCCAGGTGGGGCGCACACCTCTCTGTTTGCTGCCACTGTTTGCGCTGCAGACATTGCAGCCCCATAAATAATACAGCGTTTCGCGGCGTAGATAGTGTTCTGAGTGCCAACGCCCTTACAGCGAAGAATTGACCATTCACAATACTTTTGTGCCCACTATACGCCTGATAAACACGCCTCCCGCAAAGGTTCAATGAAGACCAACACGTAGAACAGTTACTCGTACTTGGAATTTCAATTTTTGTTATTTAATTAGACTAAATAAATTAAATTTTTTAAGCATTTGAAATGTGTGGATATAGAGAAGAATGAAGCGTTTGAAATGGGTAAATAAAATAAGAATTAAATCTGTGCTAGAAAGAGTGGGGAAGAAATAATATGCTGAAACAGATTAGGAAGAGAAAAAAATCGGAATAGGCTGTACCGGAGAGACAGCTGCAAGTTATATGCGTGAATGCGTCGAACATCTCTTCTTTCCTGATATCTTCTCTATGCTGGCACGTCTGGGAGTATTGCATTGAGAATAAACATGTCGGTTGCTATAGTAAACCATCGTGCTCTATCGTTTGATTCTCGTTGCTTATATTCCTGCTATCATTTGCGCTACACATGCCTCGACATTGTAAATTTTCTCTGTTCACACAATTTCACTCGCGAATTTGTCCAATTTAATTTATCGGGTGCTGATTTTTGCTCAATTGTTATTGTAGCCTAGTTCGTTATTAATCGCTTGACACCACTGTGAACGTTGTATAGTTTTCAATTTTCGAGTTACACTGCCTCGGCTGCTGCGCGACCCTCCTATTCGTGCTTAGCGCCAGACCCAAGATTACGTTGGCTAGAGTGATCCTTCGTCTGTCGATCGCCGTTTACTCCATTGGAAGATGTTGTGTTCAGAAGTAATAAACGCGACAAAACTCGCCCCTGGGATGGCACCCTAGTACTGGACCGAACTTACATAATTATATTCACATCAAAATAAATTGACTGGGTCACTGGCTAAGAGGAGACTGCCTCATTTAGGATGCACTAGAAGGAATGGTGAACTAGAAAAAAGGTAGGGGCAGAAGATATCAGATGTTAAACAGCAACATAATTTTATATGAATCGTATGCGGAGACAAAGAGGAAGGCGGAAAAGAGGAAAGATGGAGAAAGCTGGGTTTGCAATGAAGGCTCTGCCCTTGGGCAGAAAAGTGTGAATGAATAATATAATAATAATAATAATAATAATAATAATAATAATAATAATAATAAAAAATAATAATAATATGCCTGTTATTATTATTACTATTATTATTAGGCATATTATTATTATTATTATTATTATTATTATTATTATTATTATTATTATTATTATTATTAGGGGCGTGCATTGCCGTTAAAAGTTCGACGTTCCTTCATAATTGCGCATCAGACAGTGAGACAGAAGGCAAATGTTGACATGTCTGCTTCAAGTGGGATGATTTGTGTGCGTAGTAAACATATGAGGGGCACAATTTGACCTGGGGTTGCTCCTCTCTGAGACAGGTGGTTGTCTAAGCAAGCCAGTGCTCTCGCGTCGCGTGTTCTGCACCGTTGTCGTCGTATTCCTCAAGATACCGCAGAACCCTGCATGCAGGTAAGAAGAGGAGTATGGTACTTACATCCGACATGCAATGTTTGTTACATGTGACCATGAAAATTTGCTGTACTATTTTTTTTTTTTACTTTGTCTCTCGACATCGTTAGTAGATCTTTTTAATATTTTGTGGTTGACAATACTATCAACTTTTTTCTGGCTTTCTCCAAATGCTTTTATTTGTCCTGTAATTCTACCATTATTCCCGGATCTGGCCCTCGAAAAAGCCAAGCCAATATCATAAAAAAATAGTAGTAGGTTAGAAGTGGGTTATATTTTGACTATAAACTATTTCCATTTATTACTAGCCTAAATACTGCACCACACATATGGAATGTATATCTATAGAATGGTAAAATTAGACATCCCACATAAATGCCCGAGTTTAAGAAATTTCATGACAAATATTTAATATCATCTGCAGGCAATATTAATGCAAGTTAAGCTAATTTACTTATCTGTAACCTTCCATGGTTCCCGCGCTGGAGTGTTTTGGTCCAACTAAGGAATTATACCTAGACACGAATTACGGAATACGCTCTAGTTCGATTCCGCATGGGAAATTAATTTTCTTATGAAATTTGTGCCAGTGTATGGGACCGGTGCCCATCCAGCATCGTGATGAGATTGGGGAGCTGCGATAGGTAGGTAGCAAAATCCGGTTACTGAAACCAGTTATAACGGCTGGAAGATCATCGTGCTAACCACACGATACCTCCATTCTGGTTGGTTGGTCGTTTACCTCTACTAAGGCATATCTAGACGTGAGATCAGCAGCCGCCTGGTCGGCCTTGGCCCTTCATGGGTTGTCGGGCCACAGATTTAAATAATTTTTAACTTTCGGTAGCCTATATGTTTGTAGCGTTAGAAGTAGAATTATTATTCTGTCAAATTTCTTACCAGAGATACAGAAAAATCTTGCATTTATTAATGTCTTGAAACTTACACAAGAAAGGACTCAGGTAACAGTGTTAGCACTAATATCCTGAAACGTGGACAAGAAGCAGAACTGGAGTAATGTGGAAGATTGTGACATTGAGATTAATATTCTGAAACTTGGGCAATGAACAAAACTTAGGTAACAGTGCTGAAGACCCTAACATTGATATTAATATTTTGAAACTTGGACAAGGAGCAAAACCGGAGTAACAATTTGATGATCCTGACTTTGACACTAATATCCTGGAACTTAAACAAGGAGAAAAATTGGGTAACAATTTGGGAAAATCCTAACATTTATAGTAATGTCCTAAATTGGATAAGGAACAAACTGGGATAACCATGTGGATGATGCTGATATTAGCACTAATATCCTGAAACGTGGACAAGAAACAGAACTGGAGTAACAATGCGGAAGATTTGACATTGAAATTAATATCCTGAAACTTTGGCAATGAACTAAACTGGGATAACAGTGTTGAAGATCCTAACATTGATATTAATATCCTGAAACTTGGACAAAGAGCCAAACCGGGGTAACAATTTGGTGATCCTGACTTTGGTACTAATATCCTGAAACTTGGACAGGAAGAAAAATTGGGTAACAATTTGGAAGATCCTAACATTTGTAGTAATATCCATAATTGGACAAGGAACGAACTGGGATAATAATTTGGAATAACCTGACTTTGGCAGTAATATCCTGAAACAAGGAACAGAACTAGGTTAGCAACTTGGAAGGTGTTAACACTGGTATTAATGTCCTGAAATTTAGACATACATCAAATTTGAGTTAACAAAAGGAGATTGCTAATACTTATCAATATCCTGAAACTTGTACGATAGTAGAATGGAACTAAAGTAACAATGAGGTATTCTGAGGTGTCAGAAAATCAATGAGACTGACATAAATAACATAATAATTATCAATAATCTAACATTTTTCAAACATAGTTTACATAGTTCTCTCTCTCACTTCCCTAGTGCCATACGTAGGACACCTTAACTTTTACCGTTACATTTATAGGTGCATTGAAGTGTAACTCTGCTCCCACTATAAAACTGTGAGGAATGAATTCGGTTTTATATCGTGTGTTGGCAGGAGGCTATGTTTAGAGACGTGTGTTTATTCACTTGTCTCTGTAATGAAACAGTCGCACCCGCGCAAAAACTCGAGCGCCGCTAACAAGATGTTCAGCTGGGTGACTCAGCGTTTGAAACCCGGCACCGGCAAGCGCAAGTATGTCACGATTCTTCTGGTCCACGCCATCTGGCGAACATCTTGGATGCTGCACCAGGCACCATGCCATACAGGCATATCGCTGTCTTCATGATCACATTCTGATTCCTTGTGAAAATAAACAACTGGCACCCACTTATTTATCTAAACCCTCTCAACTATTCTACCGCGAGATTTTAACGCAGTGACTTACGTACATTGTTGATCGCAGAAGCGAAATGTTAGTTGCGAAATAAAAATATGCAGAAGCGTTACGAGGTTATCCGAACTTTTTTCAATGCCTAAGGTAGAATGGGAAAATGTGACTACAAAAATGATAGCTTTACAAGTCCATCGGATATAGATTCAGTTCTAATTCCCGGCAGAGTAGTATCCCTTTTCTGATTGTTTCTGAGTCTGTATTCCTTCTTCGTATTGTCCTATGCTTTCTTAGGGATTATTTTGTGCTATGCTGACGACATGGAACAGGAGATTTCACTACTTCTGAAGGTCTATCGCATTCAGAATCCTCACAAGATGGAACCTGGCGAAATTATACATTCCTTGAAATGTATATAATATACGATATATGTGATGCATATTATACCGGGTGTCCCGCAGCGGGATGTCTATAGCTTACCTACATGTTCCTGGGATTATTTTGAGTGAAAAAGTTCTGATCAGCATGGGTCCGAATTGCAACAGTATTTACAGAAATAAATTCTAAATTAATAATTATACTTCGTAAGGATGTAGTTCAGTTAATTCTAAACAGAATGCGCGCACACCGCTCATCTACATGACTTTAGTTTATACCTATTTTACATACAAAGTGTCCAGGCTTTGCAACCCTAATGATGAGCCTCTTCTTATCAGACAAGGCATGTGGCTGCAGCAAGATGGTGCATCTCCACACTTTAGCAGATTTTAAAATCAACAGTTCCACATCGTTGGATTGGCCAAGGAAGTCCAGTGGCTTAGCCACCAAGACCACCAGATCTCCATTAGATTACTTCTTTTGAGGGAACATGATAACAGTTGTGTATGCTGCTCGGTCGAACACAAGGGTCGGTAAAATAATGGAGTGCCGTGAAGGCTTGATAAATGATGGCGGTGTTGTAATGAGAACGTTAAACTCTCTTACAGACAGTCTCGTTGGTCATTTCGAACGTCAAATGTGACAAATCAGAATGTATAATCCTCAAAATTGTGAAGTCAATCACAAGTAATAAAAATATTAATTAATTTATTGTATTTTCTGCATATACCGTTAAAATCGGACACATGTTGATTAGAACTTTTTCACTCAAAATAATCCCAGGAAGACGTAGGTAAGCTATGGGCATCCTGCTGTGGGACAGCCTGTATAATTTGATGTAGTGTGACTTGATATATATAATATACAGGGTGTAACGAAAAAAGTGGACAAAACTTCAGGTATGGATTCCTAATATATATATATATATATATATATATATATATATATATATATATATATATATATTAAACTAGTTTATATTTGTAAACAAAACGCACGGACCAAGGATACCTATTCTGATACAGCTACTTTATCCGTACCTTTCTAATAAGCAACTAAATCATTGTTTAATAACCAAAAATCTAATACAGTGAAGTATTAAAAAATTAAGTCCATTCCATAATGATAAATTATACCAATGTTCAAAGTAATAAGACGAAGATGTACGAGCATTCACGCAATCGTAGACATTTCTTTTGAATTTTCTGTCACTTTTTATACGATTGACCGTGTACAGCTATTACATACTATAGATGTTTGGGAATGTACGCTAATAACTTCATAATTTTATTATATGATTGAAGTATCCCGTGTTCATATCACATATTGCTCCTGTTTGTTGTGAAGACTAGGCATAGTGAGCAACCGACAAACCAACCAATGCATGCTTCACTTCTTTTGTGCAAAGGTTCACAGAAAAGGCGTGTGGCGTACTTGAAAGGAGTTGCAGTTTCCGTAAATATTGTTTTGACGTATCTGAGGCGACAGGGTTGCTGCGCCGCGTCCAGGTCAAGGAATGCGGAACGAGGTAGGGGGTGGGGGGGAACGTGTCTCGTGGCTACAAACGGTTTCCTCGGCATATGGTTCACCGGAAGCCGTGCGAACCACCCGAAAACACTGGTACACAAAAACTAAAAGTATATATAGAACCGTTTAAGTGCGAGACAGCTAATCGAAGACGCACTTGCGTAAACGCGTGTGTGTGGCGCGCGTGGATTCAACAAAGACACCAGTTCCATATGGCGCTCACGACGTTTATGCTCAAGAGGGGTCTAAGTCAACATACAGCGTATAAAAGCACGGAACAATCGATTCTTTCCGTTTTAATTCCGACGTTTTGAAAAGTTGTAATCAAGATGTATGACACGAAAGCATGCGTTGTTTCTCAGACACCGATATGTAACTGTGCTTCATGTTACAAACACAGGAGTCCTGTGGAATAATAATGTACCGTGTAGGCTACACACATTACACCGCAATTACGTGACAACCGTTGAACATAGTTTTATTCTCCTTGTTGGATAATATTCATAAACGTTGGTGGCTTTAACCTTCTACTAACTTACGAGCTTATGTTCAATTCTTTTGCTTTTAGAATGCCTCACGTACGACCATAATAGACTGACTTTTTTTTTTTTTTTTTTTTGCCAGGAACGTCATTTCAGTTTTTGCTTATGGGGGAGGGGCGAGTATTATAGGGAATACCTTATGTATAGGATATACAGGGTGATTCACGAGGATTTACCGCCACTTACGGAACTTATTTCCGAAGACATTCTAAGCAAAAAATGTCATATAAACATGTGTCTCAATATTTTCAGAGTTATACTAATTTCAAGTTGTTAGGAAAACACTTTTTTTCTTTAGTTTTAAGCGTAAAAGAATATTACAAATAGCGAATAAACTATTCAGAAGTATCATTTTTTTAATTGGCTAGTGTTCTGAAGCTAAAAATGTGTTGTTGCTTTATACAGATATAAAAATTACATTATTCTTACGCACTTACCTTAAAAATTGTTGCACATGATACGACTTAGGAACTTAATTATTTACAGTTTAATTATGCATCATAATGTACAGTCTTGAAAAATTTACAAGAGTGGCGTGATTTGTAACAACTGTTGTGATAAATGCGTAAGAAAAATGTAATTTTTTAGTTAAAAATTGAAAAAAAATCTGTACGAAGCAACTATGGAATTCACAACACATTTTTAGCTTCAGAATACTAGCTAATTAAAGAAATGATACTCCCGAATAGTTCAATCTTTATCTTTAATATTCTTTTACCCTTAAAACAAAATAATAATGGTATTTTACAAACAACTTCAAATTAATGTAACTGTGAAAATATTGAGGTTAGGACAAATGTTTATATGATATTTTTTGCTCAGAATGTCTTCGAAATAAGCTCCGTGACGGTAAATTCTCGCGAATCACCCTGTATATCGCGTGACACCAGTGGTAGGCATTTTTTATACCTTTTGTCGTTCTAGTAATCCCAGCAAACCCACCTATAGGCCATTCGGTATCTCCTGAAACTTACCTGCACGTGAGGGGAAGGAAAAAGTGAACTGAGAAGCTTCCCTCCCTCCCTCGCTACGCTTCGACTTGCAAGCTAGCTAGCTCGCACGCTTACCCCTATCATAAGGTTTTTACTATAAACTACGGCGCACGAATCACATATCGAATTAACCACAATTCCCTTTTATATATCATTATCATATAGGTCTGCTTATGTCTTGTAAATAAGGTGGATCCAGAATTTAAGCCTTACCGCAGCATTAATGGAAAGAAACAAAATCGAACTTTAGAGCTAGAAAGAAGATAATAAGTAATTGTTCTAGGACGCTTTATTAATAGGCACAACACGCTCGAACCTTAAAGTAACAGGAGGGGAAATTTTTTTACCTAAAATACCGTCAAGTCTTAGTTTCTGAAACCACCTTATTTACAAGACATACTTCATCAGATCTGTATGATAATGATATAATATAAAAGGACATTGTGGGTAATTCGTAATTCGATATGTGATCGGAACTGAAATTATTTAGAAAAAAGAAACTTTGGGGGTTTCGGAATATGAGTGCAGTTGTGTCTGTCTTGCAGTTGTTCGTGCTGCATACCAAGCCAGGGTTTATGATAGCCACCCTCGCACACGGCTTGTGCCTCCATATCCTCTTATTTTCACATATCCATTCCCTTCTTCTAAATCACTCTTTGTTTAGTCAAAGCTTCTGTCGATTTCAGCTGCCATCAATAATTAAGGCTTTACTGCTGCCATAAAATTTTTCACAACTCTAGTATTTATCTGTAGTGTTGTGTCATATTCCTGTGGCCTAGTAAATGATGGTCTATCTATGCGAACGGCCGATCATCTACAAAGACCTCGACGAACTGGACTTTTGGGAAATAATTTCACTGTCAGCATGGATGGACGAGGAGGGTTAAATGAGGTTTCGAATCGTAGAATAAATTCATTCCAAAACTATTTCTGATCATTTTCAACGGAAAGGACTCAGATGTGTCAGTTATTTCAACAGCCGCAGAGTTTGGTGTAGGACTACGTCATGTGTTGGTTGATAAATAATAAAATTAAAAAAAAAAAAGAAAGAAAAAAAAAAGTGAATTGCGATTCCGGAAGGGCCAGATACAAGGTCGATAGTTGAGTCTGAAAATTGTTCTGCGAAATGAACTTCTTTCTTATGCTATTGAAACAATTTAACTCGCCCAGTGCAGGTGATTTTGGGCTTTTTCGATTCCTTTTGACATACCATTGCCTCCTCTTGAGATATTCGCAATTTCCCATTGTGTTCATAAACGGTATTGCGTGTCATCTTCAAAATGTATCAGTTTTTTCCTGAACCCCCCCCCCTAAATGTATTATATAATGAGATAATAATTTCACGTTGAATAAAGTAAATTCGCATTCTGTTAGTTAGAGCTTTTCGAACGCTTTATAACGACATCAAACACGTATATGTTACTTCAAGTGGATGCCGAGATAAATTGAGTGAAATGCTACCTCTCGGTCGAAAAATGACATCATTATCGGGCATGGCTTCGGGAAGAGGAGGGGAGGTGCACGCGACTTCGTTGCGCAATACCGCTACCGGTACTCCTAACTCTGTAATAATATTATAGTATCATCGTTGTGATTTTCGCTATACCATTATTTGCATTTATTGCATAGCCCGAAGTGCAGCCCTCATACTGACCCGAGTTCATAGACGTAGTTCTGGAATACTAATCGTAGTAGACTCGCATGGTTTTTGTAGATTATGTCAAAGCATTTGATAAGGTTAAGATATATATATTTTGCTTAATTATTAAGAAAAAATTATTGCAACATATGATTCAGACACACAGCGAAAATAATATTTAAATCAAAATAAACACTGAATTATCTGATTCAAATATAATTAACAGAGGATTCCGATAGAGATGACCATTCTCACCCACGCTATTCAATGTTGTTTGTGTAAATTAAATTATGAAAAAGAATGGAACAAAATTTATAAGAAAGGAATCAGAATTGGAGATAACACAAAAGTAAATACAATCTTATTTGCTAGTGACCAAACTGTCATTGAAAATTCTGAATATAATTTACGTTGAGCGATATCTACTTTAAATAACATAGCAGAATTCGGAATGACCATTTGAACAACAAATTACAAAATAAATGCATTCGTTGGCATAAATCCAGTAAGAAACAAAATAATACATAACTGCTGAGAACAAATTCAAAGCTTTAAACATCTAGGTTGTGAATAAGCTTACACTATTGAAATACTGGTACAGTATATAGGATAAACTAAAAGTCTCAAAATTCATACATATTTTTTTTTAGTAATTTTGAACTACGTCCTAAAACCCAGTCTTATATAAAGAACTTCAAGATTAAGAATATAGAGTAAGACACTTTGGTTGTACCAATTCTGTTGTATTGTAGTGAAATCTGAACACAAAAGCAAGCAGATAAAAAAAGATTGCACATAGTTGAGATGGAAGTTTTTTTTCAAACAAAAGCCAACTCTATACCTATACACTTTTTGACCATAAGAAAATTAAGACATTTTAATAGAATTAAACATGACATTATCTACAAAAAAGAATTAAAAACTATAAAAAGAATTCCTTACAACATGTTTATGAATAATAAGGGAATTCTACAAAATTATCCATCCTACTGGTTGGAGACGTCCCGAAGGCCAATGAAGAGACTACTAGATAGGCCGACACAGATCCGTTAGGTCTAGTACATACGTGATAGTTAATGATGATGATGCATTTCAGTCAATAAAGAAAAATATTTCTGAATTTTTTTTATACATTATGAAACTATAATGTAATTACCACTTTGAGACATGTGAGAAAACATGAGAAGGCGGACTCGCCTTCACCTTGTACAGTTCATATCTCGTTTTCCTGCACGTGTTACCATGACAACGATTCATTCACAACGCCGTCGCTCGGTCGAACCCGTTTCGGCTCCATGTAGCAGTTCCTCTCCGAGCGACTCGATGTCATTATACATCAATTAGATGCAAATATCGGTGTAAATAAATACATAAACACGTGTTAGTGTTGCGTGCCTGCGTGTTTGTGTTGGGAACGCACTCGCACGCAGACCTGTAATTAATCCACCGCGAGAAAGGCGACGTGAGGAAAGATGTGGGTCTCGCATTCCGAGAAGGTGCTGCCATCGTGGTTTCCTTGGAATCAAATCCCCGCAACAGTTTCTGTATTGCTACGTTCGAAACCATTTCGACGAAATGTGTCTCATGAGCAGGCAGCGCATTTTCGTTCCCAAACGCAGAGCAGTGTACTGCCCAAACGTATAAGCGGATCGAGTAGTTTCTTCTGGTACATCTATTACGTCACGTGATGCGTAAGCAAGGTCGAATTGCAAGCAGGTACGCATGGGGGTCATTAAATAATAATGATGTAATGTATTATAAATATGCCCCTGTAACGTTATATGACGTAGAAAGAACATTCTCTTAGTTTAAACAAATTTTATGTGATGTTCGCAAAAGATATGCGTTTCATAACCTCAGAATATATGTTTTCGTTTACTGCAACGGGGTAGGTTTTGATAAACGAATTATTTGTATATATTGTGTAAAATATAAATATTGATAATTTGTATATTGATTTTTGTCATTATTATTTTTTTGTTCCAGTAACGTCATTTTCTTAGCTTAAACACATTTTTACTGGCAGTTATAATAAAAAGATATGAATTTTGTAATATCAGAATATATATGTTTTTGTTCATCGTAACGGAGTTGATTTCGTTAAATGAGTTAATTGAATGTATTTTATATAGAGTATTTACAGTTAATGTGTATCATGTTTACTATTATGTTCTATAATATATATATTGTAACGTTTATTTCTACATTTAACCACCACACCTGTCGACAATGTGACTTTTATTCTTAATAATTTACCTTACAACAATGGGTACTCCACTTGACACAGCAACACAGTAGTCGCTATTGCACTCCACACGACGACAATGACAATACGCGACGTGTATTATTGAGAAGAACAACAATGTACTCCTAATTTCAATTAATGTTCACAATGCACTATGTGCAGAACAAAACTGCCAGTTCTCACTTCACAGTTCGCTCGCCCTGGCTAGGTCTTCTAGCTCACTGTTGGAGTTCATTGCACATCGAACTCAGGTCTTCCGGACGCGTCGCCTTCGCCTGGACGCTGTCATAATTATGGACTCGCTCAGGTTCACTGCACATCGAACTCAAGTCCTCAGGATACGTTGCACTCGCCAGGATACTGCTACAGTTACGGACTCACTCAAGTTCACTGCACATCGAACTCAGGTCCACCTTGTTCGCTGCTGTCCAAGACTTGAAGGCTGACTGCAGACTAAATTTCTCGCGACCGACTGATTTTCGTCGGCAACTCATGGTGTTATTTATGTACCACGAACATCTAGAATGTTCTGCGTCGCGAAGCTTCTGGACCTTCACAACAATCCGCTCCCAGATGCTTCCACTTCCGTCCAGCCACAGTAGCTTTTCTCCCCCCTTACTCCGTACCGCTACTACAGCGCCTACTGAAGTTCGCGTTTGCGTTTCGCCGCGCTTCCTTCTCCCTAGATGCGCGCGCAACCAGAACGTTCCAGACGGGTGCCACAATATTGTATACTATTATATACAATATACTTGTATACTATACTATACTATACTATATTGTATTATATACATGAGCCCCATTTTGAGCTTATAGTGCTGTAGCAATTTAGATTAGAACAGTGAAGTTCTCAGAACAATGACATTCGTCAGCGCTTGTTTCTTATCAGTATTGTTTTAGCAAAACAAATGTGACAATTGCGTTGTTTTGGAATCAGTATTGACTCAGCCATCGAAGGTCAGACGATTAAGGACTACCTTTTGATAAGCTAATGACGATGACCTGTGAGAATATTGAGCAATACTTGTGCACAGTGTTGTCAAATTTGAGGAAACTGAAGATTATATTATTTTTATATCTTTTTATATACGCATTTATTTACTGGGTGGAAAATTTTCCTTCTCACATCATTATTCGTAAGTAACCTAACACAGCGCGCATTCCTAGTGACCGCGCGAGCGCCCCACAGACATACGTTACCTCATGACACAAACAGGTGGCATGACAACGTCGGTTGCATAGATCTCCTGCCCGCTGCACATCAACCTGCCTGCTTGCTGCTATCTCTGCAGTGCTGATGAAGTGATGAAAATATTCTGGCTTTTTCTCCGCATCCTTGAATTCTTCACCGTTTATTCTGCTCTCTTATCTTCTCTTGATATCTTTCTCATCTGTTTGTCTCTTTTCGGTCCAATTGTTTAATTACATCGTTTTCTTGGTATTCCCTTTTCGTTTTCCGTGTATGTGCTTTTAAATTTATGAATTCATTTTCCCTTAGTCTGTTCTTTCCGTCCACACTGTTTCTCTTGTAACAATTTTATCCCTCCCCCAAATTGTAATTATTGTTTAACTACTGTAATTATAGTTGATTCCTTACAAGAGCGTTTGCAAGCCTGATCTGCACAGTGACTGATTAACTTAATATAATTATACTGTAATAAAAAGCTTACATAATTTAAATTCCCTTTTTTTTTTTTTTTAGCGTTCTGGGGGCAATTTACTGGAATTCCATAATATTATACGCACTCATCTTATTATTTTTACTCGTACGTTAATAATCAAAATTGTCAAACCAAAATTCGCGAAAAAGAATTTTTATTTTACTCTGAAACTTAGAAATATACATTTAGTCAGAATATAATCAAACTCACACAATTACCGCTCTTCTTTCCTTAAATCATGTGTTTCTTCGTTTTCGTTTATTAGACTCTGTGCCTTGCTCTTATTTTTCTTCGACTGAACATCTGTGGGGGACGTCTTCCCGAGTCAGTCCACGTGAGTTGACATATCACTATGTCCTGCACTCGTAACAGTCTTCGTGGTTTAAAAAACTATGCCTTTATCTATCTATCTATCTATCTATCTATCTATCTATCTATCTATCTATCTATCTATCTATCTATCTATCTATCTATCTATCTATCTATCTATCTATCTATCTATCTATCTATCTATCTATCTATCTATCTATCCATCTTTGTCTGTATGCCAGTCTGTCAGTCAGTCAGTCTCTGTCTCTCTGTCTGCTGCCTGCCTGCCTGCCTGCCTGCCTGCCTGCCTGCCTGTCTGTGTCTAATTTGTTTGATGTATCTTAACGTATCTTATGTATTTTATCTACCTTTCCTACCAAATCTATCGCGTCCTGTTCTTCTGTTGTCTATATTGTCTATCCGGTCTATCGTGTCTTGTCTGTCTTGTCTTGTCTTGTCTATTGTGCCTTGTCTTGTTCTGTATATCAGGCACTGTCTATAGTATGTTTATCTAATCTCTTATCTATTGTATTATATATATATATCATATACATAAGGTATTTTATGTACAATGTCTTGTCGATATTATATTATTCTATATTTTATTTCGTATCTATTGCATTACATGTACAGTTTAGTGCGGTAAATTATCTCTCGCATCATATCCATAAGATATTGTATTATCTATCTATCTATGTAGACTATTTCTCTATCGTATCTTTTTATGTATATCAACAGTTCAGCAGGAGGCCATTGCCCTGTAGGGATGCTTTGGCTGTCTTTATTCTTTAATATGTTACCTATCGCATCTTATAGATAGTATCCTATATTATTTGTCATATCTTATATAAACTATATATATATCTTAGCTATAATATTCTATATTACTTTATATCTTATCTGTAGTTATGTCATATCTATAATATCTAATATTTTCTATCGCATCTTACCTATAGCATCTTATATTAGTCTACTATAGCCTATATCTTATTTTATCATATCTATGTCCCTATCCTAATATCTATTGATCCACCCAACCATCTGTACCCATCTCTGTGTCTGTGTCTCTGTTTCTGCTCTCCGTAGCAACAGCTGTGCTGCTGCTCGCTAATGTACAGTACGTCCTTTTCTGTGCCGCGTCACTGCATCTGTTCCACTGCAGAACTCGATGTTGTTGTGCACAATCAACGGCGCACAGCGACGTCTTCATCTCCACCTGTTCGCTGATGAGGCTCTTTCAACACGCAATTACGGAAGGTGAAAGAGACGTAAACCAGGAGAATATCTAGTTCAAATCTACGGCACAGAATTCACCTGTTCTTCTCTTGCCAGAGAATTCTCCTACTGATAAGTTTTGTCTTTTGAAGCACCGCTTTGGAATCTCAGTTATTTAATTAGGATCACGCACTCTCTTTTAACGCGAGGCGCCTCTGGACTGGTTATGGGTTGGGAAGGACAAGGGTTTAAGCTTTGATTCACTTTCTACGAAAACAACGTCTCTGCCACCCGCGCTTGTAGGTTTTGTGTGTGTGAAACATCTCTTATTTTGTCACGCAAAATTGTAATCGGATGTTACAAATACAGTCGAACTTGATTAATTCGAAGTCGAAGGGACCGTTAAAAAAACGAATTATCCAAGATTTCGAATTAGACAAGTTTAAATCCTTCTCTTACGTTCTACGCCAGAGCCATTTTGATTGCATACAACCATTTTTCGAGAGAAAACGACCCAAAGAAACTACATTTATGGAGTCCAATGGGAATCATATCCGAAACCTCTTGTATAAGAAATCAATGTAAGACTGTAAGAATAATTCTGTACTCAACATTTTGTAAAATATTTTCAAAATGAAGGACAGCCAATGGTTTTTTTTTTTTTTTTTTTTTTTAACTTAATAAGACATTTTTGTTTGCTTTGTAGCATTTAATAATATTTGATTCATGTTAAAATCTTCGTATTTATTGAGCGATTGGAAAATTGTCTCATTCACATTTGGTTGTCCTTCAACACAGCATCTTAATTCCTGGATGTGGCCCATGGCCTAGCAATAGGTAATGGTTTCTCGGGATGTTCTGACCCTTCTTCGTATGAAGACAAGGAACAGTCTGCTCGCAATATAGGCCTATTGCGGGCTGATTTTCGTAATTTCGGAACTGAATTTCATTCGATTTCATTTCGAATTATCAAAAAGAAAAATCTAGTTACAGACAATTTTTAAATATTTCGTTGTATAGGAATGTCAAGGGACCGTGCGAAAAGTTCGAATACTATTTCGAATTAAAAACGTTTGAATAAGATAATTTCGACTATCGATTTAAAGATTTCCCTAAAAATTCGTTACATTAACACACCGGTGCCACCGGCATAGCTCAGGCGGTAGCGTGTTTACATGCTGATCCGGAGTTACGCTCGGGCGTGGGTTCGATTCCCGCTTGGGCTTATTATCTGGTTGGTTTTTTCCCCTGGGTTTTCTCCAACCGTAAGGCGAATGTCAGGTAATCTAAGGCGAATCCTCGACTTTATCTCGCCAAATACCATCTCGGTATCACCAATTCCATTGACGCTAAATAGACCTAACCCAGTAGTTGATATATCGTCGTTAAATAACCAACTAAAAAGAAAACATCCCGATAACAAGTGTCCTCTGGCAACTGCAAGTGATTTCCACTTCAACTATTGCGCATGATTTGTTCATATTCAATATGTAACTTACGAGTCAGATGTTCAGGAAATATAACCATTTTACCCTCCTTTTGTACCGACTTACAAAACAAAATAAGAGCTTCAAGGGATCGGTGGCACTCAGAAGATTGGGGTCCTCTGCTATACGTCATATAAATCATAACTAAAAAGAGATTCGGTTTTGCAAAATGGAATTGGCATCATCAAAGGGTGCAATGAATTTGAATATTTAGGAGTCAAAATTAATAAAAATGCTACACAGGATGAAGATGTTAAACATAGGATAAAAGAGGAATATCAGCAACAGCGATGTTAAATGGAATATTATGGAACAAGACTGTTTTTAAGGAAAAAAGAAATGCATATTTATCTGTCTGTAGTCCAAAGTTTGACAATATATGGAGCGGAAACATGTAAGCTAAATCAAAATTTGCGGTAAAAATTATTAGCATTAGAAATTGATTTTTTACGATGTTGGCTAGACATTCTAAACTTGAAAAAATGAGAAATGAAGTGATCAGACAACAGATGAATAAAGAAAATTCAATTTTAGATTTTATAAAATATAGACAGAATGGTATGGACATGTAAAGCGAATGCATGATTGAAGGCTACCAAGAAGAGTTTTAGATTGGATTCCAGAGGGAAGGAGAGGCAGAGGTAGACCGCAAAACACCTGGTTGAAAGACATAAAGCATTGGCAGAGAAAGGACTGCAAGAACAGCATTGGGAAGATAGAGAGAATTGGAGGAAAAAATAAGAACGTGGGACATTGGTCACAGAAAGATGTAATATTACATTGTAAACCTATTTGTAATAATAATAATAATAATAATAATAATAATAATAATAATAGTACGTGTAATAATAATAAAGAGTCCTATCACATGATTATGACGGCGACTTCCAAAGGAACTTGCTATAGCGACTATTTGTGGTTATTTGATATCTTAGCCTATGTAATGGTAAAATTCCATGAAGTGTTAACAACTGAGTATAGGCAGAACAGATTACATAAAATAAACTGTGGTTGGTGTGTATTGGTGTCAAATTTTCTGTAATAGCGTTGAAATTCGTACTCCTTGCGCTGTGTAAGAACACATATCAACAGAATATAAATTATCACGGAGGAATTTTTCGCAGAGGCCGCATTTCGAGCGCTGACGGGCGCCAGGTGCAGTAATTGCGACTCGTCGTGTCGTTGAATACTAATGGCCGCTGTCCTTGGTTTGAGTGTGGCAACGCCGGAGCGGAGGGAGCACCATGTGTTTTCCACTGTGGCGCCAGTCTGGCCGGGGACTCCCTCCCTCCATCTCTTCATCTCGAGGAAGAATCAAGTCCCGCTCCTCGCTCTCATCTCTAAAGTTAGAAGCTCGCTCCTTCTCCCCCACGCTCTCTTTCTCTCTCGCTACGGTTTCCGTTTCTTCATGTTTGATTTCACTTTACGACATTCTGCTTTGATTTATTGATTTTGTTTTTTTGTCCTCTTTGAGGCTAATTGCGACAGTGATAAATGATGGGGCGATGAAGTCGGGACTTTGTGCCGATGGCGACTCCTGGACTCTAATTCCTCTAACAATAAACAACATCGTGCAAAACACGGGCGGACTGTACCGACTGCAAATGGCGAGAAAAAAAGGATGGAGAAGGAATGCTGGGAAGAAAGGAGGCACGGGCAGAGAATTATAGACAGAGGGGGTAGAAAAAGACGTGTGTAGAGAGGAAGAATAAAGAAGAAAGAAATAACAAAGAGCAAGAAGAAGAACACAGATTCGATAGGGAAGTTATTATATATACACCCAAGAGACTGTGACGAAAGGCAGAAAGAAAGTAAGGAAGGAAACAAACGCTAGACAAAAATTATAAACAAGATGAAATTGAAAGATTTTCCTGACTATAGAATAGACGAAGCAATAATCTTGTAATTGAGAGAGATAGGTCATCCGCAGATTTTAATTAGTGATAATGATTATGATGATGATAATGATATTAGTAAGGTAATGATTGAGATCATAGAAATTGTAGCCAACAAAATGTTGTTTGAAACAAATACCACAAGACACCTATTAGATTTCTGATAAAAAAAATGCCACTGTGGCAAAACCCTGCAGATATAGAAAAGGAGGTTCAAGATTCCGAACTCGAAATTATGAGTGGTCTGGTGTCATGGTACTGGTGTATACTAGTTTAAGAAGGGGAGTGGCAAAGAAGCTGATACGCAAGATTATTGCAGTGAGAATGGTAATAACAGTAATCTAATCTGTCTGTCTGTCCGTCTAACTTATCTATATATCTGTCTGTCTAATTTATTTGTAGGCCTATATCTAATCTGTCACTATCCTAATCAAATCTTAAGTATCTAAATTAGTCTAATGTAATGTCTAATCTTGTCTATATAATGTAATCTATCTAATCTTTTCTAATGTACAGTAATCTATCTAATCTTATCTATTGAATCTATTTAATGTTATCTATCTAGTCATTTGTAGGGTTCAGACCTGTTTTCGGACAGTTGACTAAACAACAGTCTAATCTATTTAATTTATATACCTATCAATCTATGTATCTATCCGTCTGTCCGTCACACGTTACTTTCGTAAATAATTTTCAACACTGTGTTACTGGTTGGATGTGTGAAATTCTAATAATAAAAAAGTAAATTATCAAAGGCTATTTGTATCTATTAAAATATTTTTACAGCAATATTTTATTAGAGAATAGCATATCTTTACAAATCACAATTTTCGAGTTACGACACATTTTGTTGAGAAATTTTCGAGTTACGACACATTTTGTTGGGAGTGCGATATTTTCTATCTATTGTCTGTCTGTCTGTGTGTCTGTTCCATTGGTATGTCTGTCTGCACGATCTTTCTCTCTGCCTTGCTAGCTATCTTGTTATCCTCCCTTTACACTTACATTTATGTCTATCTGTATCCATTTTTCTGTTTACCTATCTGTCTGCTTCCCTGCGTACAGATCTCGTATTATATCTCTGCCGGTCAGTGACCGCTACGTTTCAAGTGGCTTATCTTACAACGTGGGCGTCAACGCATTGAAAAGCATTACAACTTTCCTCCCATCTCCTTGCCTCACACCGCAAATGTGACGTTGCACAGAGGCAGAGATAAAATACGAGATCTGTACCTATCTCCATCCCACTTTCTTCTCAGTGTATTTTCTAGGCCTATACAGAATTTCAACCAACGACCAAACTTATCCTATTAACAACCGTAGTAACAACAGTATTGTGTAAGCCTACATTGTATACACGTTGCATGAACTTTTTTGATGTATAGACACGATTTGTTTCATCACTTTCTGGAATGACCAAAGCGAGAGGACGAAGAGGGAGAAGAGATGGAAATTGTGGCCTATTTCTGAAAGTAACTGAAGGAAACCGTGAAGATCAGAGTCACGGATGGAAACCCTATCACAGTCCTCCTGAACACAAACGAGCACTCTTCCTGGTTGCCGTATCATGCATTTCACCGCGCTGAGCTAGAGTTGGGTCGATTCGTGAACGAAAAGTTCATTCGAAAGACCAATAATAAAGAATCGTAAGAATCGATTCGTGGTATGAACGAATCGTCGTTCAAAATAATCGTAACGAATAGGCTGGAATCTTAACGAACAATACCATTCGATTCTATTTACTTGTTAGTAATATTTCCGAACCGTGCCGAATGCTTTCGAGCGAGCAGAGAGGAAGGATTTACGTTATTTTAACAAGGTTGCGTTAAATAGCTAATGTTATAAATGACACATTATATCGACGGTGTTCAGCGAAAAGGGCTTACCCCACAAAAGAAAAATTTTTCACAGACAGCTATAATTAAATTTTAGCGTAATATTATTAGTTACTTTATATGAAATAATGCAAACATAATGGTAAAAAACATTGTAATTACATTTTAACTAATTACAACAAAAAAGTCAAATTTAAAAATAACGGTTAAGCCCTTTTACCAAGCCACCATCGATATGCAGCTGATAATAAGCAAAGATTTCTAACCCTTATCCTAGATCATATATATCCAGATTGCTCGGCGTTATGGGCTTTGACGGTAACAACTTTTGTCAGGTTTACTATGCTGACATCTAGTTGTTACATAAGGAGTCACGTCATAACTCCCATTTGAATTGCATTAGCGACTGTACTGCCATCTCGTGTCCGTTTACGGCGGACGGATGGCGATCCTGACGGTTGTTCTCTTCAAAGTGCTACCGATTTTAACATAGGGATGAGCAATCTGTTATATATGTAATCTGGGCCCTTATGAACCAAATACTGTATAAATGATTAAATATAGGATTAAGAGTGGAATCAAAATACTGCATTTGTTAAGTGTATGCCTGAAATTTGCATAGTTAAATAGGGATGTAATGCAAAAAATGTACTTGATAGTAAGGTTGGGTTGATAATTGTAATTAGTAAACATTATCTAAGATAGCCTAATTTCGTAGACTAATGGAGGTCATGATGAATGGTTCCAGCCAATCAGAAAGAGCCCATCCAATGTCTCATGTCTCAAGTTATCTATGCGAGAGATGTAGAACGTTTTTGTTAGGCCTATACCCGTGGTTTGCAAAGGGAAGTGTCCTATGTGAGTCGTTCGTTGACGATTCAAAAGAATAGGTCTACTTGGCATCTTAAACTGGGAAGAATCGATTCTTAATGTATGCTTGAATCGTTGGAATCGACTCCTGAAAAAGAATCGTGTTGTCCAACTTTACGCAGAGCAACCTCTGCAGTTCAAAGCTCTGTTCAACAAAATTAAAAAAAGAAAACAAAGACGAAATAAGAAACGAAGAGCAAGCAGAATGCTGGATCGCTCTGGACCAGATGTGTGAACGAGTCGCATCCTCCATCTCTGTCGGTCGGCTCGGGTCGCATCTGGACCGCGCCGCAGATAAACGATCCACAAACAAGCAGCCTCCCATCCCACTGGCAGGCGAAAGGTCGCGGGCGGTGCGCTCAGATCGGGGTTCCGTGTGAACACAACGCGTTAGGTGATTATGGAGGAACAAGCTCTGGCGTCACAGCATCTTCACGGATTTTCCTGTCAGTATCCGTCTTGTTACGTTACTAGGATGCATGTGTATTATATCCGCGCCCATACGCAGCCTAAAATGTTCAATTTGTAATTAATAACTAATAACTAGGAGGCGGATGTTGGTGACCTAAAAATCTACTTAAAATGATCATTAAAATGCCCTTAAACTAATGGAAAAATGATATGAAATATTGTTCATCATACTCGCACCACAACTTCTTAAAAAATTAGTCACCTTGTTTCAATGACTGCCCTGCAAATCTCGGAGAGAGGAGGCAACTTCTTGGAATTTGGCTAAGATAAAGGAAACGAACATGCAACAAAATGAAGGGCTTAAGGGAAAACTATAGGTTTTAATGAGGGTTTACAATGTGTTTCAATCAGATGGTCCATGCAGTGCCTTCATTCTATATCTCCTCCTTCCGCTGTCTACTACAGTAGACATCCCTTCCGAACCATGTTTAGGACACAACGTCCTGTCCAGGACATAGTGAAAGTTTCCCCCCCTTCCAAACATAAATTCTAAAGACACCCTCGTAGCGACAAAAGAACAGTAGCGGTCAAAGTCGTCACTTAAACTAAGCTACTGTCAAGCATTTTATATTACTTCCGTTGTATGAAGTGAATCCTTCAGTGGAATGAGGGTTGGACTTTAGAGTCTGTTCCAAACTATAAAACTCAAATTTCAATGCTATTCACTTACTCAGTAGGTAATTACTACTGACCTATTTGGTTAGAAAATGATTTAACAAACCTATCGCTAGAGAAGAAGGTAAAAGTTCTTCAAAGTATTAAAAATGACCAAAAAATGTCGAAAAAATATAAAAATGACCTATTAGTTCAAAAACGTAAAAAGAAATGCAATATAAGGAATTACTTTTTTACGTTGATATTAACATAGGATTTCTATATTATTAGGCATCGTCCTAATGTGAAAAATAAGATTTTTCATCAACATCCGCCCCCTACTAATAACTAAAGTTGTGCCCGTTCTTTGCCATAGCCGCGTGGTCTGAAGCGTTATACTTTAAACCAGGGATGGGCAAACTTATTTACAGAAGAGGCAAATGAAAAAAAAAAAATAGTTTTTTTTTGGCGGGCCAGAGACTTTTCTTCGTTATTTTTCTTCAACATCGATTTTTTTAAAATCTGAATACGCATATAATAATAATAATAATAATAATAATAATAATAATAATAATAGCCAGCGATATATGTAATGGAGAGGGGAAAGAAACTAGGCACACTATCCCATTGTCTCCTGGCTTAGTTGCCTTATGAGTGATGCCTTATTGGTTCAAACTTGTCTTCGGATAGTTGACTGAACAATAACTACCGGGGAAACATTTCTTGAACAATGCATTGTTGCGGAAAAAGAGAGCGAGTGATTGTTGCGTCTGTAATTTTTAATATGCTCTGTGTTTACGTAGCAGTCCGAGAACATGCGTGCTGTGTACAAATCAAACAGTAACGCGATATTAAATTTTGAAGCATTCAATTAAGTGGTTTTATATTATTAGCTTTGTTTTCGTATGATAGTTTAGAAAAAAAATGATTACTTTGATATGCTGTATTTTAAGCCATAAGCACATCTTGAAACTACGAGAGAAAGTAAAAAACGTAACCTTAAGAATTGTTTTATTAATTGAATGTGTATAATAAGACTACAAGCACTTCATCACTTTTCAACATAGTCGCAGCTACGTTCAATGAAAGTGTTCCTGTTATACTATGTTGAAAAGTGATGAAGTGTTTTTAGTATTGTTTATATTAAATTACTAAAACAATTATTAAGGTTACTTTTTGACTCTCCTTCGTATATGGCTTTTGTAACTCTAAATGCCAGATTTAGCAATAAAATGGCTCAGTTGTCAACACTGTACTACTCTCTCGGTAGGTGAAAGGGCGCTCTAAGCGGGACTTCACCCGAGCGTAAGCCTACATGTCATGAGTCGAAATTGGCACTACATACATAGGGCTAGCTGAGTCACGATGTCTACAAGGAAGCAACCATTTCCGAGTTAACTATTCCCACATCAAAGGATTTAAACAACAACGTTAGTTGCGTCCTTTCCCATTTTCTGGCTGTAACATCACCAATTTAAACGTTACAGACAGGTTAAAAATGCTGTTTGTGGCATCTTCACCATACAATATTGATAGTGTCATTTTTCACCATAAAATGTATTAAAATTCATAAGCTGCATTTTCACCATAAAATTACAATCGTATTGGTTGAAAACTAAATGACAGATTTCGGATGAAATCAAATCTTGTTATATGACTTTCTGCAAATCAATAATGTTTTTACGAATAAAAGCTTCTTTCTCCCTCCTTGCCTGTTTAAATGGCAGAGCTCTATCAGTACGTTGTTTTAAGTATGTTTCGCTTTGTATTTCTTTCAACACTTCTATAAAATGGTAAATGTTTGGGTGAGCAGTATAAAATAATAGACTATTAAGTTTTGAATTAAATGACTCGCAGCCATTAGTCGTTCTCATTGTTGTTGCTGCAATTACATGCCCATACTATTGATTGACACTTGGTCTGATTTGTTAGGGTTGTGTTCTTAATTGCTTTCAATGATTTCATTTTTAGCGTTTAACTGTATGAAACATTTACAAGATTTCATGCAGCATGCCCAACGCGGAAGTATTGTTCTGTAGATCCTTATGATGTCTAAATTTGAATCCATCCATCACAAATAAAGGTCTCACTTGTCATTGACTCCATGGCTCGTGTATAAATCTTACGTATTTCCAATTTAACCTTTACATTGTACATGACGTAGTAGAACGCATTCTATACAGTGCTTGATTTTGTCTTGTCGCATAACGCGTCCTTGGACTATATTAGTTTTAAAATGGTAACATAACATTCTAAACCAGCAGGTAGCTGTGGACGCAACTGAAGTATATATTTTAAAAACCCCGGACGCAACTGACGTATTAATTTTCCGTCAACATATTTACGGGGACGCAACTGATATCTCCCCATAAAAGGAATGGGAAGGCATAATATGCTTCAGGGTGCGGTGCTAGCCTTCGGGCTGCTCCTCCGCACGAAGGGGAAAGAATTAACTGCTAACCACAGATTACCTCCGTTTTGGTTGGATGATCGTTCACCTATGATGAGACATGTGGACGTGAGGTCAGCAGTCGGTCTCTAGACGTTTCGCGTAATGGATTATTAGTCATTCATTGTTTTCTGCTCAAGGGTTGTTGACTTTTTACTGTAAACCCAGAATTATTTTCCGCCTTCCTCTTAGTCACCACATACGATTAATATACCTTAATGTTGTCTATGCTCTGATATCCTCATCTGCCCCGAAATTTTCTCCCGTTCACCATTCTTCCTAGTGCATCTTCAGTAGAAGTTTTCTTCTTATCCGTGACCCAGTCAGTTTCTTTCTTTCTTCCTGATCAATTTTAGCATTATTCTTCTTCACCTACGCTTTCTGTAGGCATCCAACAAGGAAAACTCGGTGCACAAAAACCAGTGGGCGTGACTGACTCGCGCAGATGACGTATGCTCCCGTTTCCAGCATGCTCTCAAGCCTACAGAAGGGGAGTAAGAGGGGTATAGCATTCGCGCCGCGAGGAGTCCGAGCTGAGTTTTGTTTGTAGGATACCTGTAGCACAACTTTATTTCCTATTCTGTTTGTCCATTTCACATGCTCCATTCTTCTCCATAGCCACATTTCAAATGCTTTCATTCGTTTCTCTTCATTCCATCTTACTCGAGAAATACTATTTCTGCATGGTTTTACGTTCATAGAAATGCATGAGAGCAATTTCCCAAATATGTACTTTAATAGCTTGTTGCCATTTCGCTACAGAGAACTGCTTTAAAAAAAGAACTATGACAAAATCTAAGCTACATGCTTACAGTATCGTTGTTTCTATGTTTACGTTTTCTCCCACTTAATTTGGAGAGTGCTACGGTCAGAAAATTCAAACGTAATGCCAAAACTCTCAATAATTTTCGCCCGTACAAATAATTTATAACTAAAATAATAGGGTACCTAATCCTAGTTTAAAACAAAAGATTTTATAGCGTCAAATATAATAAAGTCATAATAAATATACGATTTCACCCAAAAACAATAAAATAACATCAATGAAAAGATTTGCCAGTGGATTAGGTTTGTACAGACTTGAGCATTGCCTGATACAACACCTAATGAGACTTTAGGCGAAAAACTAACGTTTAAATCACCAAGGCTACGATAGAAGTGTATAAATAAAGGGGAAGAACAGCAACACAATAACTGCAGGATTTGCTGAACGGAGGATCTACAGGTTTTCAGAAATCACAGATAGTTCAAGTCGTTTCTATTTTGTTAATTCTTATACACTTGTGAAATGGGAATTTTATCATTACAGAAGGCATGGAATCTTTTAGTTGTTATAGTAACAGGTTCATTAAACAGCTTGGTATCAATTTAATCATGTTGGATCGGGATTTTATCAATTTCTGTTTGATAAAGAAAATATGGTTTTATCTCTTGAGCCTCGTATTGGACTTCTCCGATCTTACTTGAGATTGTGGGCGGAGCTATTTAATATTCGCTCTCATCACATAAATTCTCTTTTTCTTGTAAAGATTTAGGAACTGTAAAATTATCATCAAGGAATGTCGTGCTGATTCTTTATATCCGTAACCGATCCAGTTTATTCAAAACATGCTAAAAGCATGTGGATAGGAATCATACTGTATGGTCCAACTCTTAAAATCCTTACGGATTCGGAAGATTGCCGAAAAATATTTCGTCCAAAAAAACGGAATTAATTGAGACGTCTCCTGGAATAATAACTTAAAGTCCTACATGACGTTAACAAACATTGCATTCTTAATAACACATCTCAATCTTGAAAAAAAAAAAATTATTTCCCTCCAACAAACACAGCGTCCTCTAGAAACAATTTATGTTGTTCTCTGTAATGCTGTTATACGAGATATAAAGTGTTTGATGTTCTATATCTCCTATCCAAGACTTTGCAGTTAAGTTCTTGTCCCAGAGAACGCCTCAATTGAGAGAACACCAGCTCGATTAAATTGTCAATGCCAGCTGTCTTAGTATTAAATAGACTTGCAATTGTGACAGCCGAATGCTTACATTATAAAATCGAATTTATTCTGTGAAGAGTTTTCACGTGTAAGATAGTGAACAATACAGTAGCTTGAATTATTATTTAAATCAGCTATTAACGACGTTGAATTAGCTATAAGATCGGGCTTAAGTTCGATATCAGTTTGAGCTGATTATACCTAGTTGAGTTTTTCCAAGGTGTCGCATTGTAATAAAGAGTGTCGCATTGTACGAGTAAATTATGGAATACAACAACGACAACAAATGGGTTTTAAGGATCCCTCAGGTTCATTGCCGCCCTCACATGGGTTGAGGGAAAACCTCGGAAAAAACTTCAACCAGGTAACTCATATAATATGATGTACTAAAATTGCAATGCTAATTTTTCGTTTTTCTGAGGAGGAGTGCAGTATAGCCTATGTGTACAAGTCTTACTTTAACGCTCCTATTCTCAGTTTCTATTTAATTTAGAAATCTGAAATTCGCAGGAACTATTTGGCATTTACTGAAACAATGTTATTTTTTTTAACTTTTTAAATTTTAGAGATGTTACAGGGGATAATGTACTAGAAATTGTTAGAAAAAATATACGAATGGGAAAAAAAATTATTTCTCAGTAAGGAAATAAACTAAAGAAAAACTACTGTTTCAGTATACGGTGAAGTTATGTGTTCATAAGCTGTAAAAGAATCAGCTATGTAACTTCAACAGTTTTCGAGAAAAAGTTCCTTATGTAAGTCATAAATTAACATTGTCAAATTCCGTGTTCCCTTAAACAGTTTTGTATCAATTTTATTGTTTACTAAGACTTGCTTTATATTATGTAAAATACTGAAAATATGTAAGCGTCACATTACATTACAACAGGCTTCGGCTAAGTAACTCGATTGAGTCATGCAGGCCACCCCTTAACTCCATCTTCCCCAGCTGAGACAGTAATGTTTTAGTCCGGTACGAACAGCCAGGAAGGCCAGTGACGGATTGTGTATCAGCGGGCATCATAGCTTTTATGAACTTTCGGCCTTCGCTGTTTGCTTAATTCCACCACTAATGCACAGAACCTTACTCTGCGTTTGTTCATAAGGCGGTGTAAACGAAAAGGACATGGGCAGGAGTTTCTGCGTTCCTTTCACTTCCCCTCTTATGCCCACGACTGCATTACAATGACCTGCTTTTTGAGGAAAATTATGTTTTTTTTTTTCAGATAAAATGACTTGCTTTTCACTTTTTCCTTATGGCAACCCTACTGAACATTAAAACCTATAACTGAAATGAGCTTTTCTTTGTGACACTCTTTTTCTTATAAATATGAAAATAATATCTCAATTGAAAGTTTTTGTAAATGTAGGCCTAAATCAGAAAAAAATGTTTAATAATTTTTAGTTTTACATAGATGTACACGCTTTGGAAATCCACTGACTTGCGTTCAATCGCGATTTTAGGACAGCATATGATTGCTTCAAGGCGTAAGTGGGACTTATAATACGTGACCTGAGTTTGATCCTTTAAAATTATTCCATTATACACTTGAGATAACATAGGATAAATCACAGATTGCTTCAACAGCGGAAGCGGGATTCTAATACATCGCGGTGAATGCCGTGAAGTGTTCAGCTGCGTTGTAGATGCCGTGTACAGGCGGCAATGTTAACGAGGAAATCGCTCATTAGATATCTCGCTCAGTAACTGTAAAGTCCGCGCTAATCGGAACAACCAAATTGTCTTTCCCTTTTATCTAACGAAGGAAACATTTCCTGTTATCATTGCAGCTTCCCCCTCAGTTACAGTCGTGACGGAGGGTGGGCGGCAGTAAACTGAAATAGTGGGGGAGGGTTTTAAAACCCCATGTGCAGTTGAAAGATGTGATTTGTTTTGTTTAGGAATTAAAGACTATTTAAAATCCTTCCCTCTCTTTCTCTCCACTCCCCTTATTTCTTTAACGAGTCTTTTACAGCCACGTGCCGCGCCTTGGGGGGTGCAGAGCTCACCGCAGCGCCAGAGGGAGGGTAGGAAGTTACGAGCGGGCCAGCTGGTCTACAGCTTTACACGTGGTGAAGGAACCGGCAAGTGCTCCAGTTTTTATAACCTCCAAGACGGCTCATCCCGTCTATTTTTGTTAAAAGGGTTTTTATATTTCCTTTGTCAGAGCCTGATGGCTTGCTTCGCAATTGTTCTTATGGTTGGTCCAAGATTAGAATTGGGGGAGTTGTGCACCAACCGGTCCTTTCTCTAAATGCATTCATAGTTTCACTTCATTTGGTTATTTATGATTAGGGCTCGGAAGTTGATGACCTAAAATCACATAAAAATGACCTATAAAACGAACCTGAAATTTCTGAAAATATGACATTAAAATTTAAAAAAATAACCATGATTATAACGGTACAATATATTTAAAAAAAGTATCTTTTCATCTATGAAAATACATTGTCACCAAAGTCAGTCAGTCAAACTTTGTGTGTTTTGTTTTCCTTTCGGCATTTTTACGTCTTCACTTGTGCGATACAATATGCTGACTGCAGACACTGCGGCTACAATATTTGTTCTGTTGCGTTGAATGGGGGGGAAGCATGTAACACATGTGATGTAGAGTCAAACTGTACTTTGCATAAAACGTCTCAAAAAACAAAAAAATGTTGGGATGTGTCTTGTAAAAGCAACTTAAATTTTGCGTGAAAACTTTCACTATTTACTTGTATAAAGAAAATGCAAATATTGTTGGAAGTAGTCGAGAACACTGTTATGAACTAATATTTTCTATATTTTTCTTAGTTAATTCTAAATGAAAACGTTATGATATTTTTAGATACACTAACAGATGGACTGTTTACATGGACATCAGTGTACTTAGAGCATTCATGTCCGCAACGATATGTAATCAAAAACAGATAGACCATGACACCCACCCAGCCAGACGTTACGGGAGGGAATCTTAATATTCAATTCCAGCAGCTCCTTTCTGGCGCGGAGGGAATCGGTGTATTCACAATTACTGCTTCGGTGGGAATCGGGAAGAAAAATTAACAGCGGGAGGGAGTCGGTAGCCACCCCTTGAAATTTATCTCACTGGACAAATATATATCTTTCTTTTCTTCTTCTTCTTCTTCTTCTTCGGGTGCATATTTCAACTATAACACTTGGCACAAATGGCCCGTTGTGCACCTCATAAACTGGAAATCAACCCAGAAGACCGAAAGGCGACACCTGCCTTGTGATGCTACTGGGTTTAGTTTCCTGAAATTCCTCGAGAGACAGTAGGCCTACATGTTTCCCGAGATAACAATGCCTGATTTGGCTTCAACCTAAACAATCCAGCAAAATGTGAGGTAATGGCAGCCTAAATTATCATTCATTAATTTATACATAAATCAATGTGATTAAAACCTCCTAAATGAGTTTTTCCAAAGCCGAGACCTAGCTAAATTGCTTTCTCGCAGATTGACCCGATTTCATGAAATTCCTAAGCTCATTTTCAAGATTAAATTTATGAAAATACAAGGCTTGATCGTTAGTAGTTTTCGATTTTTTTTTTTCAAAATATAGATACCGATATACTCTCTGATCCTCAAAAAAACATCTACTGCCGAGAAGTACGTACAAATCTCTTGTTTTCATGCAATTTGGAGGACGTCCTCCATTTTGGATATAAAGACGGTGGACAAACACTTGAGAGCATCAAACAGGTGCAGCCCAGTTCCGCGGTCTAAAGTGCAGAGTACCGCCTATCTCTTCTTTTGCGATCTGTTTACCGGGGCGCGTCCCAGTACAGTTGCACTGATCCCGGTGCGAATAAGATAAGTGCAGACAGACTGTCTGTTGGACCGCTATCTTCCTAGTCTTTTAACGTAGGTTCGGTACTGTCAATTTATGATAGGGACATATATGTAGTTAAATTATTAGCTACTCGTACAATCAACCCAGTCACTGAATATATTTCAAGAGAAGAACAATGCAATTTCAAAAAGGGGCGTTCCTGTTCTGACGGTTATATTTTTAATGCAACAATTGGTGAAAAAAAAACGAGAGAATATAATCTTCCAACATTTATATTGTTTGTAGACTAAGGCTTTTGATGGGGTAAACGAAAGAAGCTATGAACTATATAGACTAATGACAATGGAAGGATATCCCAAACACATTTTAAAAGTAATACTGTTTTCACTAATAGTTATAAAGAACAACATTATTGAGCAAGTAAAATCCTTCTAGTATTTAAACTTCAATATATGAGGGGCTCACAACCAAAATGGACCAAGTGCACCAGTGGTCATTTTGTGGATTAATACAATCTCGGTTGAAGAAAAGTTAGATTTATTCATTGTCATAACAAACCAAGTCCATAACTCATTTGTTACTCCACAGAGGGCAGCATTTCCTATGGAAAGTGAAGGTTGTTAAGCATGAACTAGGAACTTTAAAATTATTCCAGAAGGACGTGATCCACTCTGGTTGTGAACCCCTCATATCATACTGTTAAAAGGAAGACATAGATATAAAATTACAAGAGTTTCAAAGAATGTGTGAAACCATAAGAAGCTTAAGAGACAAAACACGACAAGATACTCAACTTATGTTCTATAAGATTATGGTAGTTCCCATGATAACATGACAGTGAAAATTGAACTCTGATCTGCATGGATGACACACTTTTTTCTGCAAATTTCGTCATATTCAAAATGTAAAATCCGTTACAGTTTTCACGCTAGGAACATGTTTTGTATACTGTAGTTAACGAAACACATTATCATTTTTTGATTAAATAAATATTTTGATATTAAAAAAAATAAACGTATTTAATGAACACGATACATTTAAGTTTTGAAGGTGCATATTAAAAAATATATAAATGTAAATTTAAAATTCTGGACGCTTAGTTATTTTCTAACCAAATCAGAGATGCCGTAAGAAAGAGTCATGCATGATTTTTAAGTTTTTAAGAGGAGATATATTTTGAAAATATGCAATTTATTTTTCTTTAATTTAAATAATTAAAAAAATCATTCATCTGATTCTAATAAAACTTATGATGAAGATAACTTATAGCAAGGCGATGAAGTGTACAAATTATGAAGTCTCTACCTAAAAAGAAATAGAAAATAGAAATCTCACTCTTAACAATAGAATAATAATTTCGGTTACTTTTTTTGGATTACCCTGTAGTTCAAGAGAATAAGTTGTTCATTCATTCATTCATTCATTCATTCATAGTGTTCTGCCCAAGGGAAGGCCTTTCACTTCAAACCCAGCATTCTCGAATCTTTCTTGTTTTCCGCCTTCTTCTTAGTCTGCATGAGATACATGTAGGCCTATTTTAATGTTATCTATCACTTGATGTCTTCTGCTCTGAACTTTTCACCTGTTCACCATTCCTTCCAGTGCATCCTTCAATAGGCAGTTTCTTCTTAGCCAGTGATTCCAGCCAACAGATTTTTCCATTTTGCATGAAACTTACACTTTGGAAAAGGATATATATTTTGAAAGGAGTCGGCCTCGGTAGCGTAATCGGTATAGCGCTGGCCTTCTGTGCTCGAGGTTGCGGGTTCGATCCCGGCCCAGGTCGATGGCATTTAAATGTGCTTAAATGTGGCAGGCTCGTCAGTAGATTTACAGACATGTAAAAGAACTCCTGCGGGACAAAATTCTGGCACACCGGCGACGCTGATATAACCTCTGCAGTTGCGAGCGTCGTTAAATAAACCATAATTTTTTTAAAAGATTTTTTTTTTTAATTTGACTAATTTTAAGTAAAGAATCATTCATTTGATAATAATGAAACTTATAAGCAAAAATACTTATAACAAGGCGATGAATTGTACAAAGTATGAGGTCTCTGCTTTAAAAATGGTAAAAAATATAAATCTCACCATTAGTACCCTCCCGTAATAATAAAATAATGTCGGTTACATTTTTGTACCAATCTATAGTTCAAGGGAATGAAGGAACTTAAAACGAGAAATTATGCATCGTTTTCGTAATATTAATTTTAGTGTGCATTTCGTGTAAACAAATGGAAACTTTCTTTAAAAAAAAGTAGTAACAGAATTTTCCATTCGGAAAAAATAACTCCCCAGAAATAGTTGTGATGGAGCATCTGAGCGGATTCACACAAGCGCAGCGTGCGGGAATCTCCCTGTTCGCATATTTCCATACAGTGCGAAATTAATCCGCGCGGTGCGATGTGATACGCCCGCCGTGCGCCGCGTCCGCTGATGCCGAACGAATGCGCCGCCGAGCGTGTGATTCACCTCTTGGTCGTCACGCTCGGGCGCTGAAGCGCAACGTCCAGCCTGCGACACCCGCAATCCATTACATCGCGCCCTCTTCTGGCGCCCCGATTTTACGTTATTGACATTCGACACTTGCGACTTTGAGATCTGGAGAGAATTTATAGGAATTCTTTCTGAGAGTCATTTGAATTTCCTGTCTTGTTTTTCTCCACCATTGCTTCGCTATCGTCATATCGTGCCATCAACTCTCATTAATCTCTATGGTTGAAAATATAATACAAGTCATCGGTGCAACGTGATGATTAATGGAAGAATTTGATATTCGCTCATTGTCCCTCGAACTTCCTACACCCTACAGAATCCTCTTTACTTTTCCACTTAGGCATCACCGTGGTCTGTCAACCCCGGCCCCACGAGCTGTTTGTTACTCACAAGGTGAAGAGCTAGAAAAGAAGCGAGAGAAGGAAGCACGTTAATGATATGAATGCTTACATTATGTAACGCACTAGCGATACTATTCATTAGAAAGTCTACAGTTTTCAGTTTCTGGTTATTTTTAATTGGTTATTTTACGACGCTTTATCAACTGCTATGGTTATCTAGCGTCTGAGATGAGGGTGATAATGCTAGCGAGGTGATTCCAGAGTCCAACTCCGAAAACTACCCAGCATTTGCTTTTAATGGGTTGAGGGAAAGCCCCGGAAAAACCTCAACCAGGTAACTTGACCCAACCAGGATTTGAACCCAGACTCTCAGACGCTAACTGTTGCTCCACAGCATTGGACTTTTGGTCATTGCTCTTTTCTTAGAAAGTAAGAAGTCAATCTATTAATTTTATTACAATTGAGAGGCTGGGTGCAAGAAGAACATTTTAGAGGATATGCCCTTTTTGAGTAAAACGCTTTATCGTGTTCTCTGATCTGTTATGCATATGATCACCAGGTTGTAGTTTAATACTGTGATCATAGTTGAGAGAAGTGCCTTCCTTGCACCCAACCTCTCAATTGGCACTAGATTAAACAGTATTATTATTAGTTGCTTTATCAATACAATTAATACCCTTTAATTTCCATACGCATATTGTAACTAATGTTTTCTTCATGAGTAATAACCTGGCTATTGAATACTTATCTCAGCGATGTCTATAAGTTAATAATCAACACCCACAAACAAGAGGGTCACATTTCTTCCCATTGTTTTCTCCTGAGTAACCAATAACACTATGAACCTTAAGAGAGAACCAACTGTACATAGCACTACCACTAGCAACTAGTGACCACATACCACGGGCTCCAAGTTCGGTGGCGGCCCACAACAATCTCGAAATATTGGAAACAAGCGGAGATGATAATGAAAGAGAGAAGTGTATATAAGATGGCGAAATGAGTCCAAGGCCCAACACCGAAAGTTACCCAGCAATTCTGCTTCAACTGGTTGAGGGAAATCCTCGAAAAAAACTTCAGCCAGGTAACTTGTCTCAACTAGAATTTGAACCCGGCCCGCTCGTTTCACGGTTAGGCGTACTAACCGTTAATTAGCGGTGGACTAAATGCTCCCCTTACATAGGGCGCCAACTGGAATCTGGTATACTCTATGTTATTATTAACATTTATTGCGTATAAATCTGGTGGTGGTGATGATGATTATGAAACGTGTTATAATGTTGCATTCACTTCACTTTTGCATTATTTAGGACTTTTTTTTAAATAAAATATGCAGCATAGCACTTATACGAGTACAATGCAGTATAATGAAAGTTGCATAGTGTGTTGTTCCCCAAGGTTACATTTTTATTTGTTGAAGATTTATATTATCCCATGCTCAAGCTTACCCTGGAGGCCAGTCAATGGATAAAGCTGCTGGAGCGTAAAGCTGGCCGTTCGTTTTAAAATGCTGGTCGCTGTGGACATGTAACAGCGTTGCTGGCACTGCGCGGGGCGTGAAGAGTTGCTAGGGAAACGACGTTGAAGGCTAATTTGAGAGAAGACCCTGCCCGTAAAATGTGAATAATTGAGAAATCAATAAGCGAAATGAAGTCTAGGGAAGTAACGAATATTTTCGCCAAGCAAGGCGAGAGGATTGGGTTTGGCAAGGAAACTGATAAAGCGAGGAGGACTTACATTCCTGTATCTAGCATGAAATCATCCGCTACCTTCAATAACGTATTGCAAAACACAATATCGTTAATTTTTTAGCCTTACTTTGGTTAATTGTGATGATATTCGTATTGAAAGCTGAGATGATATTTTATTATTGCGATTATTTATATTGCGAAATAACAGTAACAATATAAATAACTTGAATATTATTTTATAATGCTAATGAAGGAAAACAGAATAGGCCTATAAATGATAACTTGAATATTATCTATATCGCTAAAGAACGATAACAATATAAAAAACGTGAATATTATTCATATCGGAATTTCACAGATTTATTACAGATGTATTTAAGAAATTGTAGAAGAATAGTAGGGTCTAATTAGTAACAGTGTCCTATTTATTCTTCTTGGAGCCAAGTTTGTAACTTTTAAAAATGTGGTTACTATGTTGAAGTGTATATGTTGTAACGGATGCTTGATTTGTTATGTATGTGAGTCAGTTATGTGATGCTTGATATCGTCGCAATTTTGTAATTATAGTTTGTGTTTGTGTGACTATTGTGTATTAATTTATGATGTATGGTACGGAAAGCTGCGTATTTGTGTTATAGAAGTGTTACGTATGTGTGTTGTTAATGTTTTTGTATGTTTCAAATTGATACCTGATATTTATTTTGCAATCGCAATGCCTAATTTACGGTTTGTTTATGTTTTGTTTACATCGCGTAAGCTAATTTAATTTTCATTTCTATTTCTCTTTATGCTTATCTTTTTTGTGTATGAAACTATAGCCCTAACATACATATGTAAAATAAGGCTAACCACCATTGGAGATACAATAATAATAATTGTTATTCATATCGTTATAAAACGATAACAGGATACAAATGATGACTTGAATTTTATTCATATCTCTAAAGAACGATAACAAAATATAAATAACGTGATATCCATAAAGAACGATAACTGAATATAAATGATAATTTGAATAGCATTTACATCGCTAAAGAACGATTAAAAAATAAAATGAAAACTCGAAGAAGGCCCGAACCCACAACCTTTGAATCATTAAACAAGCATTCTACCGCTGGCCTACGAGGCGCAGACATGGAACACTTTCATAGTTCGGGAACTACTTGTACAAGCACATGCATCGTGTAACATCGCCGCGACCCGAAGTGGACTTTGAAAATATTCGCTGTTCACGAGTGCGGCCACTTTTTTTTTGACAGCTGTACATCTACTGTCCGCGCTACTTATCTATATATGTTGTGCTCTCTCACTGCCCCATAGCTATCTGGTAGCTACCTGACCATAGCAGCAGCAGTTGTACGTACAGTTACAAAAACATCATTTGCTATTTATTTTCAGTGCATTCCATTGGATATGATAGGTGAAAGTGTATGGATTCACAAAATAACAAACATAGGCCTAAATAAACTACATTCTTCTTCGTCTGCGTACAATACAGTATAATCACAACTCCAATTTATTACAATTCGTATCTGACCATGAACTACTGATGGTACGCGATACATAAAGTCTTCCAAGTAGAAGAGATATAGGTCTGTTCAGGGGCGTACGCAAGGGGGGGTTACCGGGTTTGAACCCTCTCCCCCCCTTGAACTTTAAAATGAAATTACATATATTTCAATACATTTGATTGTTTCCTTGGATTTTCTTGTTATGTTAAATGTCTTAGCTATCATATACAAATAACTATTGACTATATAATTATTGCGTAAGTATAATAATGACACAAGCATTTTTTATTGTAAAAAATTAAACAAACGTTAAAATTTGTTAAAAATTGGATAGCTGTGAAAAAATTACGTTTCAAAGATTTTATAAGGACATTCATGAATATGTTCTATTAGAAAATAGTATAAAATTAATAAATATATCGTAACAATAATAATAATAATACACAACTGTAAGTAGGCATTAAACTCTTCGATCACACTAAGCAAGCAAATGTGTTTTACCCGTCCCTTCTTTCTCCTCGCTTCCAGCTTCCTCGCTTCCGCTAGAAGAGACCTCTCTACACCCCGCGCGTCTCTTTTAACTGCCCAGATAAGTTTCGCGGATAATATATCTGGCAGTACATCTCACTTGACGATATGTGTCAAAGAAAGAACAATAATTGTTTGTATGCATCTGAAGTCTAATACTCGTATGTAGCTAGTCGACGATGTATGAAATTGGAGAGGGAAAGGAACTTGCCACTCTACCGCATTATCTCCTGGACTACTTGCGTCATAAGTGGTGCCTTCTTGGTATCACTTGTGAGGTTCAGACCTGTCTTCGGACATCTGACTAAACAACAACAAAGTGGCGCATTATTAAAATTAAATTCTAACAGAGCACTCTGGTTCAGTCGTGAAGACTTTCGCCTGGTAATCGGGAGACCCGAGATTCGATCCCGGAACCATTTATCCTGGCCTGGGTTTTTCATTGTTTTCCAAGTTGCCCAGGCGAATGGTTGGATAGCGATAATTAAAAAGGCACGAGCCACTTCATTCCCACTTCTACAGTATTTCATGACGTAATTTCGTATTTAACCTTGCATTCCTTAAAAGGGTAATAGTGTTATGAAGACAGCAAAACCATCTCGCGGTCAGTTCACATATGCAAACAACGGCAATCCCAGTTCAATCAGGATGAGGTTGGAGCGCACTCTGGAGGGACGCTCACATGTCCCGTGAGGTGTGGCACCCGCAATCACAGCTACAAGAGCAGCGCGTCTCTGTTCTTCCGCCGGGACATCCCCTCCCCAGCGCGAGTTCGGCGGAGTGACTACTGTCACAGTCTAGTATATATACAGTCACGAAGCTTGAGTTGTGAGGGTGCTAGGAACAATTGACTGTGCCGGTACTGCCTGTAATGAGGCGATAGTAGCGATCCTAGTGGTTAGCAACTATCTATGGATTCATATTTAATACGTATTGAGCTTCGTGACTGTATATATTTATACTAGACTGTGCTACTATGCTCCACCAATATATAATCAGTCATCTTGCTTGAAATACGAGCTCCAAGTAATACACAACAGTCATCTTATTATTTTATGAAAGTGATTTAAAAAGGACGCCTTAGTTTTTTTTTTTAAAGACGGGTGACTATGGACTGGTGAAAGTAACGCAGTATGTAGACGGATTATGTTCTAATTATAGGTCTAGTAACCGTCAAAATGCCAAAGTTCTCATTTAGAACACCTTTGCACATTACAATTTGGTGATTTTGTGAGTCACTTATGTCCGGCTTCAGGACGTTGTATTGCACTTAGTAGTTTTGATTTTAAACTTTGTAGAGTAGACGTGGTAAAACTTAATCCCTGCATTCCTTTAACAAGAGTGAAACCCCCTCCCCCCGCAAAGCCTTTCTCCAGGCTGGCTCACAGTAAAAATAAATTTTCTTGGAATAATGCAAATTAAATAAAAAATAAAATTCGATAAACAGCAATGAATTTTATTAAAAAAATATATGAAATGGCGCTTTACTCGAAATCGTAAAATCAATTTTCTTCTTAATTTTTCCCGCATGAAAATAGTGCCACCAAGCGGAGTGGTCGACGCGATATGTCTCGGTTTCGCATTCGGGAGGCCCAGGTTCAAAATCCGAGACTGGCCAATCTAAGTATGGTTTATTTCGGGGTTTTCCCACTCACAAAGGAATGGAATTTACTTTCCGTCAACCCCGAATGTTCTGTCCGTTGTCTATATATGTGAAGTATTTCGGAGGTGATCCCTGCGTCTACCTAATCCCTCACCAGGAAGTCCTTTCATTGTCGATATTTCGTATGTCATACACTGGGTGATCGAGTAGCTTTCAGTTGGTGAATGAATACTTTGTATATACCTATTGTATCTTGTAAGAGTTTCGAATCAGTTTTATGATCTTGGAGTGCTTAGAGAATCTGAAAATGTTACACAATTATGATTGGTGATTATTTACTTACAAATGGCATTTAAAGGACCCGGAGGTTCATTGCCGCCCCCATATAAGCCCGCCATCGGTCCCTATCCTGAGCAAGATTAATCCAGTTCCTAACACCAATCCAACCTCCCTCAAATCCACTTTAATATTATCCTCCCATCTACGTCTCGCAGGCGCGGATCTAGAATTTAATAATAGGGGGGGGGGGGCTAATAGTAATTGAGGGGCTGGGTGCAAGAAGGGCATTTTAGAGGATGTGCCCTTTTTGAGTAAAACGCTTTATTGTGTTCTCTGATCTGTTATGCATATGATCACAAAGTTGTAGTTTAGTACTGTGATCATAGAGGTCAGGAGTACCGGTACCCAAAATGTAAAGGCGTGCATAGATAACATTATTACGGTTTGAATTTTCAACATCAATTTTCTCAAAACTTGCATTTGAGAGAAGTGCCTTTCTTGCACCCAACCCCTCAATTAACATATGAATACAGTAGTATAATCACAACACAGAAGAATGGAATTAAAAACAAATAAATAAACCACAACAATATTGTCACTCTTAGGGTCTAAGTCTTCAGTTAGTTCTAATTCTAAAGGAAATGGTGACTGGAATGGAAAGTCGATTAAATGTTACTTACAGTTTAACGAAGCTGAAGTCGTCTGGGATGTTTTCTTGCGAAAAGTTCTATTACTTCGTCCGGACTTACGTCAATGTTACGATGAATGTTGAGCAATACCAAACCATTCAGTCTGTCCTGGTTCATCGTCGATCTGAGGTAGGTTTTCACACGTCTCAGTGTTGAGAATGACCGTTCCGCGGTGCAAGTTGTCACTGGCATGACACATAATATAGTGAGCAGCTCTCTTATATTGGGGTAGAAATGATTCCTAATATGCAGCAAAGCTTCTATAGCCGTGTCTGGTTTTTTTTGTTGCTCCTTCCAAAATTGAAACCACAAATGTAGCTCTCCTCTAAGCTCTGGAATAGTTCCTGGCAGATCCTATTCATAAATCGTTGCAGCTTGTAGGATGACATCGATATTTTTATCAGGATCGTGTAAAAAGTTAGGAATCAAAGATTGGAGTTTAATTACATGGCTGTGCCTAGCAGGCGAAAATCGTACTGACAAATCGCTTAGAAGGTGATCAAGAAAAGGAAGAAATACATTGAGGCGGTAATAATCTTTAGGAGACTTAGACGCAACATTATTGCGATGGATTTGTCTGGATGCAACTCGAGGTACATTTACTTCTACGTCTACAGATTGAGCCAATGCAACAGCCTTCTCAAAAAGAAAATTATAAGTGTTATTATCTCGGCAGGCCTGAAGAGTATTCATGACACATTCAACCATCTGGTAGCACTGACTTAGTTCGAGATTTGGGCTCTGTAGCTTCCGCGAAACACACAGTGTTATTCCAAATATTTCTGCTAAAATATGCAATGAAATTATGAATTCGAATTTTAGAATTGAGTTAAGCATCAAATGTGCCTTTGTACCATAGGATCAAAAATCTTCCAGAAATGATATAACTGCGGAGAAAATGTCTAAAAATTGTAACACTGCGTCATGCCGTTCAATCCATCTTCTTTCACACAAGGTCTTTAGTTTCGTTTTCTTGTGTTCAGGGCATATTTGACTAATTTTTTCTTTCATCATGATTGACCGCTTGCTAGACTCCCTAACATATTTTGCTATTTCAGCTACTGTGTCTACAGTTTGTCTAACACTGGGAACAGAGCACGATTTTGAAAGTGACAAATTTAGACAATGTGAGGCACAGTGCATATAGTATGCGAGAGGCTGCTCTTTTAAAATTCGCGCTTGGACACCGCGAAACTTCCCCGACATATTAGCACCGCCGTCATAACCCTATCCGCGAAGATTCGAAATGTCTAGACCTAAGTCCCACAGTTCACTTAAAACAACTTTTGACAATGCCTCTCCACTTACATCTTGCACCACTACGAATCTCAAAAATTCCTCATGCAAGTAACACTTTTCTCGGTCTACGAATTGCACACATAATGATAGTTGTTCATTGGAACTGATGTCGGTTGTTTCATCTACTAAGATAGAAAAATATTTACTTTGGTTAACCTCTTCAACAATTTTCTTTTCAATAATGGTGCCACAACAGTTTATGAGGTCGTTTTGCGTTGTTTTACTTGTTAGAGATGAGTTTTTGGGGGCATTTTTAAGATGACTATGCAGAATCTGATCACCGGCATCAACGCGATATTTTAGAAGCTCCCTGAAATTACCTTCGTTTTGATTTTCGCTTTCCAAGTCAATCGCACCATCATCCCTGTGTCCTCTTAATGGAATGTTTTGTCGGCCGCACAAAATAATTGTTTTTACTATTGGGACAAGTTTCATCCTGTTTTCGCGCACTGTTTGTAACACTTCATTATTCAATTGAACCAGAACGTTCTCTACCTTACCTTCAAACACTTGTTTAAAGTTGTCACATTTTAAGAGAGCAGTTTTATGATAACTGTTCTCTGAATGTCTCCTGAATATTTCAGAGGCCTTTTTGAATTTTCTTAGAGGTTTCGTAACTAAATTCTGTAACGTCACTTTGCTTCGCCCTCCCTCTTTAGATCCGAATAAAACGCACACGTGACAGAACACACCTTCATCCTTCTTACTGTAAGAGAGCCATGGAAATCTTTTAAGCCACGCACGCTGAAATTGTCTAGACTGTCCCGATTCTAGTGTCTTCGGAAATAGATATTTTTCGTCTGGAACCCACGGATTTGTTAGAGCTTTGTATTTTATCTCGTCGCTGCATATTTCTTTTTCCACTAAGCAACCAATATCTAATACATTATGAGTCGTCGAACTAGCGTCATCACTTTCACCGCACATAACCGATTCCACTGTTACGGTATTAACAGGCATACACTTTTCATCAGTTGTATCATTGTCATCCGTACTGCACTTTTCTTTCACTTCACCACACGGCTTCTTGATGAATTGTAAGATATTTGTTTGAAACTTACGTTTCGACATTTTATAATTTCTTATAACTGTTACACTAAATAATTCACCTGTACGGACTGATCACTTCTCGTCTCAATTCAGAAGTCGAATGTAGTGGCTATTGTAAAGTACGATAACAAAGGTGTTGGTAGCGGCCTAGCTACAGTGTCGTATGGGTGGTTACCGTTAGATTTCCGTTCCGAAGTCCGAGCTATTGTTAAACCCCATGGTAACGACCCCTAAGGAATGCGACCACTTACCTGATCTATTCACTCGAACTGTAAAGAGAGTTTGTATGCGAAATAAAATAGCAAAATAATATTAAGTTTAGAGAGTGAAGAAATCATATAAGTTATATGAATAAAAAAATAATGCTTTGTACATTTTAAATAAAAAAAGTCTTTGAATTGATAGGGGGGTCTATAGCCCCCCAGACCCCCCCCTTGTATCCGCGCCTGACGTCTCGGCCTCCGTAAAGGTCTTTTTCCATCAGGTCTTCCGACTAACACACTATATGCATTGCCCAGCTCAAACGTCAGGATTTAATGTTCCTAATTATGGTAGGTGAAGAATACAAATTCTGCGTTGTGTAATTTTTTCCATTATTTTGTAACTCTTAGGCCCAAATATTTTCCTAAGCATCTTATTCTCGAATACTCTTAACCTCTGTCACTCTCTGAACGTGAGAGTCCAAGTTTTACAATCGGTAATATAATAGTTTTATAAATTCTAACTCGCAGTTTTTTTTTAAAGCAGACTAGATGACAAAAACTCAACCGAATAGTAGCAGGCATTTCCCATAATTTTTATACATTTAATTTCCTCTCGATTATAATTTTCCCGCCTTTTCAAAGGATAAATTTCCAACTTTTATATTTCCATTTCATACTATGTTCTGGTCACGAGACGTAAGTTAATCATATACTTTTTTTTTCAGGATTTACTTCCAAACCTATCTTATTCAATGAGGCTAAAATTTCCGTGTTTTCCCTAATAGTTTGTGGATTTATCCTTAAATATTTACGTCATCCACATTTAAACAAGCAGCTGAATGATTGGTGATCAGATGGCGCAATTGGAAGCATTGTACAGTATAATTTTGGCGTAGAGTTCGCAGTTGCTGATGGAATAATAACTGGGTAACTTGTATGTGAGTTTCTTCAGGGAATATTAAATTACATACATTGTATAACAAAATATGCGGCATTTGCAGTGGCACTGTTTATTTTATATTACATATTCTACGCTTGTATTATGATCTAATGTTACATTCGAGCTATCGACGAAGTCAACAGTCTCCCAGTTGTGACGTCTCGTGGCTTCCTGACGAATGTATTTCGCCACGGACCCTCACTTCCCAAAACCGCAGCTAGGCCGCCCAGCAAGATTTCCGAAGCTAATCAGTTACACTGACGCCACACCAGATGTCTCTGGGGACAGGTGCTATTGTGATTGGTTTATCTGTGTCGTCCAGCCACTGTAGCGCTGTAGTCGCGGCTTGTCGCGGCGGTTGTCGTGGTGTCCCACCGGGTCGATTCTGCCCCGTAATCCCGCACACACTGCTCGTCCTAGACCGCCTGTTATCCTGCTAAACCGCATCGCCATGCAGGGGTGGACAACCTTGTCATAATCTTCCGGTGCCTTAGTCCAATTGCAATTCGCGGTTTAGGAAGACTGATGTTGAAATGTCGGAAAAGATTTTTCAGGCTTCTCCTGTTATTATAGCTGACACTGCTAGAGGTCTATTATTTCTCCCTCATTTACACCATTAGAGATATCAACTTTAATAATTTATATTCTTCTTCATAAAAAGGATTGCACCCCATGCCCCGTTCCGCTCTCGGGAGAGATCATCCTTTCATCGATTTCTTGTTCAGCTCGTAAATTTTCAGTTCTTATCTTAGAGTTTTATTATTAATTGTATGCTCAACCATGCCGAAATGTAGTAATTATACACCTGGTAGAAGCCCTTTAATGCACCTCATTAAAGTTCAGGTGTTCAACCAATGACAAATCACCGTTGTACCGTTATGAAACCGCAAGTATCGATTATTCTCGGATATGCAATCGAAAGACAATTAGCGAAAAGTCACGGAGGCTGGAAATCCAATACTGTCGCAGAAGGTTATGTTCTGTTACTATAATAATGAGCGTTAATTGTAAATAATATTCAAATAAATTCAATTTGTCATCTCGTTTTTCAATTCTAAATCAATTTCCAGGTTATATCAAGACTAATCTTCATCGTATTCTCTATCAAGGTCAATGACATTCGGCCTCGGAAAAAATCAATACTTTCGCGTCTGCGCACATCTCACAATTCAGGTCAGTTTGCTACTGACTTACATAACTATAACAAAACATAACTTCTGAATAATGTCAAGTTAGAAATATGGTCGAGCATAAAAAGTCGTATAATGGTAGTAATTAAGACGCAAGTATGTTTGTTTATGAAACTCGCTTGCGCTCGTTTCATAATTTTCATACGAGCGTCTTAATTACCATTATAGGCTCGTTGCATACTGTACTATTATCTAATAATTTTCATCCTTTTACAGCTCTGATAAATTTAATTTCTGCTGCTTGGATATTTTTGTCTTTCTCTCGCTTTATTTGTGCCCATAATTCTGCTCCATACATCAGTAATGGAGTTACCATTACATTGTAGAACTTTATTTGTGTTCCGCTTCGTGTTTTTCCTTTCAGGAATCTTTTAATATTTTTCTTGGTATGAATGCTATTTATTTTATATATATATATATATATATATATATATATATATATATATATATATATATACACATACATATACGGAGTGAAAATAATACAGAGTGATTAAAAGTAACACCGACAACACATAGTATCAGGACAGCAAACTGAACATTTTTCAAACGGGGACTCGTGTCCGGAAATACATAGTTTGGGCGCTGTGGGGCGTCAGAGCATGAGAACACTTCGGATATGATGGACGCTCGTTTCACATTTTGTCAAAAAACCTCCACCAACCCAACAAGAGCATCAAATCGTGCATTAAAGTACAAAGGGGTTCGAATTGTCGACCACAAACAGAGCGTACATCGGCGATGCAATTATTGGCGTAATGGTCAAAGACGTGTGGTTTTGTGCTAAATAATTAGCCTCGTAACATAAGCAATTAAAAACATTTTAGTTCAAATCACATGTTTTAACAACAGTACATGCGACTATAGTCGCTGCCTGGAATCGTGAGATAAGGTCCTCCTGTGATGTTACAGGAGTCTCGTACACCATATCCTTCATAGTACTCCAAACAAAATATTCGAGAAGTGTAAGATATGGTGACCGTGGTGGCCATGGAGCATCCCCTCCTACCATTGCTATCCATTCTGACAGTTGCAAGCAGCATGTCAATCATTTCCATAGTTGTGTACTGACACATGTCTTACTGCTGTCAACGTTACTGGAACACACCATAAACAACACAATTAAGATGTGAAGCATGGACTGTGGAGTGATGTCGCTCATGCACGGGAAAGCTATCGGGCATAGTAGTCCATCCACCTTGCGCTGACGGCTAATGGGTTGCATAACTACAAGGACGACAAAAACTCGGAACAAACTTTGATGCCACATTGCAACCAAACCACACATTTTCGGTCTTGGAGTCTCTCTTGAAAAGTATTAGTTTGATGTCTTGTACAGCATACTAAGATTTATTGGTGTTATTTTGAATCACTCTGTGTAACTGTGCAGATTTTAACATCTTATTCCTTGGATAGAGTACAACAAAAAGTTCTAATATCAGTCCCAAAGGAATACTTTTCAGCCATTACAGTTGTCGCGAATGTTACATTTTTACTGTTTTCGAACTCTATATATGAAAATGAAAATGAAATTACGTTTGTTAACTTTTATTATTAGAATCATTTTAGAAGATCAGTATCATTTTACAGAAAAAAAGTTGTTGAATAAAATGTATTATTGCAGAAAATAAAGAAAAGGTTCAGTCACGGATGTTATAAGATCTGTAAACTCATTTCATACCTTTTTAACAAAAAGTGTAAAACTCAGGTCTCTGCCTCAAGCAAAAAGAGATTCATTCTCATAGTATCCATGAGAAAGCTAAGTAAATATCATGACATCTAATTAGTTCACAAAAACATAATCGATAAATATTTTATAGCTGTTTCTTCCATGTCACGGATATTACAGATGAATTAATGTCCTTCATTTTTCCAGTTCAAAAACAACTGTGACATAAGTCAAAATATTCACTTGAACTTTAAGATTAAAATTGTTATTAACCCAAGTTATTGAAAATAAGTGGCAGAAAGAATATACGTTTAGTAGAGAGTAAAAGTAGGCCCACCTTTTTCCTGGAGCTCTGAATTAACAGTGCAGAATCTCAAAATATTTCTCCTTGAAAAAACACATATTAACAGCTGATGTCTCTGTGAGTAAGTGCTGAAAACTTTAGGGAAACAAAACAGAACCTATTACCTAGCCAAGACCACTTAGATTTAGTGTCCATAAAACTTGTAAAATATTTTCCTTTTGAAAATAAAACATTATAATATTTAAATTAGAAGTTATCTGTGTCTTACACTAATAATAAACACATATTTCTGAAAAAAAAAAAAAAAAAAAGTTTTCATTGAAATTCCCAGTTTTCAATTGCTGTTTTCTTCTAAAAAATCATAATTTTACCCTAAATGTCAACACTGTTTTACTCGATAAGTAGCCTACTATCCATACGATTCTGATTTTTATTCTTTTCATTAGAGAAACTCATAAGGGATGATGTGTCTCTTTTGCATTTTGAAATAAAATGGACGGTTTTCTTATATAGGCCTATTAAATAAAAAAGAATAACACGTATTGTTAGTTCCTGCCGTTAAGAAGTCTGGCAGTCTTGCTGCAGTGATAAAGGACGGAATGCTGCTATTCAGACCGAGTTCGTGTGTGTATTCGTAGATGAGCAGACGATGCACTGTAGCCAAAGTACGCAGAATTTCAGCCTAATTTTTTGTCTCTTTCTTAATGACGTTGTGTCAACGACTGAGTTATTTATCGTCGATGGAATTGGTGATAGCGAGATGGTGTTGAGAAAATGAAGCCTTGGATTCTCTATGTGACCTTATAGTTGAGGAAAAACGCGGAAAAAACCCAACCAGATAATCAGCCTGAGCGGGAATCGAATCAACGCCCTAGCGCAGCTCCGGATTAGCATGCCCATGTGCCTACCGTCGGTGCCACGCTTGCAGTATCACAGCATTTTATATTTATACTTCATATATTGGGAAAGTAAATAATAACGACGTGTAATAATATAAAAGTTGTATGTCCATAAAACATAATACTATATGTGGCAAATGGCAAAGTAAGTTTTTTGAGAATAGTGTGTGTGTGTGTCTGTGTCTGTCTAATGCCTACCCACTTCATTTTACGTGATTCGGGTTCCGCATACTGCGGATAGATGGCATGACTGTGACCCATTTTCAGATTGCACACCACTTCGGCAGGCGACGTTATGCATGGTGTGTATCTGTGAAGAGTTATGTCTTGTACTAGGGTGAATGTATGTTATCTGTTCGTGTAAGTGTAGTGTAGAGAATGAGCGAAGATAATGATGAAGGTGTGAAGGGGAAACTCGATGTCGGCACGTAACCTACTCCTATCGAATAGCACCAAGGGGGCCGCCAGTCTTAACGTCCGCATCCGATGGATGAATCACTATCAACAGTGACACATGCCTTCCCTTCATATGCACTGCAGAGGGATTTGGGATTTAACCCAGGCACATTGGTGCAAATTTTACAAGAAAATTTGTGACCCCGCCGGGAATCGAACTCGGGGTAGCTAGTCTAGAGGCAGAGACGCTACCACAGAGCTAACTCGGCGGATCTCTCTCTTTTTTTTTTTTTGAGAATAGTTAATCATGTGATTTTATTTTGTTGTCATATTCATTTTTAACGCATTTCCTTCAAGGAAGGACATACTATCTTTGTCTAGATTGAAAATTACACCAAGACATTACAACCTTTGTGGTCTTAGCCATCAATAGAATTACAATAAACACAGAGCCAGTTTTGCTGAATATTGGAAAGTGTTGGATACCCCTGGCAGCGCACTGTGAAAACGAAACGTGTTGTGTTCGCAATACTAATTGGGCTGCAAGCCAGTGGCCCATCATCGGCTATAGTGCACTAACGATGATGATCATCCAGCGGACCGCTCTTCAGATTCCACTCGCTGTCAATCAAACTTATCTCTGTCAAACAGCGCCGTGATTATTATCGATTAATCCACATCGATGCTCTTGTCGTGAAAAGATCGATTTTTTATCAACACTAAAGGTATGAACCAGACAGTTTCGTGTTTTTACTCCTGTATTTTTTACGAAATACCTTACAAAGTACTAGACCTTAGAATTCGAATTTCTTATGTTTTGAGTTATAATTTCTAGTGTCAATAATTCTTCAGAAAAGCACAGAGAAAGAGCAACTATGAAAAGTGCATGATAAGTATACACAAGACATGCGGGAGGTAGTTGGAGTTCAGAAGCCGTAAATCAGCATTTCGTCTAGAAGAAACTAATAAGACAAACCTAATTTGTTGTTGATATATGAAAGTAAGTCTTAAATCCATCAGAGCGTGACATCTGGTGTTCGTTCTCTCATCGCAGCTTCAATCCGTCAGAATGCTTCCTATGAGGTTTAGGAGGAAGTTGGTTGCATCTCTTCTGATGGCTGTACTAGACGTGCTGATATCATCATAATTGATCGGCAGAAGGATAAGGGTGTCATTCTTGATCCCACAGTGCGTTTCGAGATGCATGAGCAATAGCCACAAGAGGTGTGTCGTGTAAAACAAGTCATATATGAGCCTTGTTGTCAGCATCTCGGAGCACAATACCACATCACACATTGGACAGTTTTTGGGCTCATATTCGGTGCCCGTGGCACGATCCCACGAGAAACTTTAAATCAACTTAAACAATTTAAAATTTCTGATGCAACGATTGATGCCATAGGATCTCATGTGTTAAAATCATCCTTAGCTATAATTAGTAATCATTTGTACCCAAGAAACTTTTATTGTAAATTATTTCCTATGTTTTCGTATCATTTGCCTTAATATTTTTTTTTCTTTCAAATTGTCACACAATTTTTTTTAATGATTATTCTTTATGAATTGATTAGTAGGCCGATCTATCAAACCCTTATTTAGGACGACTTTTGTTAATACAAATTTATTATCACAGTGGTTTTGGTAGGTAGCACAAGCCCCTGCTATCAGTTTTTAACCTTAAAAATTGCTTTAATACGGCCAGGCCAAATTAAACTTAAATTGGCAAAACTTCATTTCTCACACTTACTTACTTACTTACTGGCTTTTAAGGAACCCGTAGGTTCATTGCCGCCCTCACATAAGCCCGCCATTGGTCCCTATCCTGAGCAAGATTAATCCAGTCTCTACCATCATATCCCACCTCCCTCAAATCCATTTTAATATTATTCATTTCTCACACTAGTTTATTAAACCGTGTCGTACTGTAAAGAAAACAACTAACGCAATGTCCATATTTTATATGTTGTACGATATTATAGTATTGTGAAATTTTGGTTAAATTTAATTTTTCTACCAATTTTTTTTTCTATTCTATTAAAATTACAGCATATAGCCTATTAACCTGTTGTATCCTATAGGATACATGCTGAATTTAAGGGTTAAGGGGAATTGGTCGTTAACAGGTAAAAAATTGTAAAATATTTTTATTGACTTACATGAAATAGAATTCTTTTCTGAACAATGTTATAATATAATTTATAGGCCTACAGGATATTCCGATAGTATTTGTATTCAATAAATGTGCTTATTCAAATCGTGGCACCTTAATGTTTAATAATATAGGCCCTACCTTTAACTTTAAACGCTGTTTTCTGGAATCTGTATTTTCTAAGTTATTAGTACACTTTGTAGCAAAACTATTTTTTGAGCTAGACTTATAAATGTTTAGTCTATCTTACCAGATATACACTAATGCCACCCTAATTGATTTATTGAAATATAATTAAGATTATTCTGACATACATTTCATTATATGAACTTTTAAATTACAAAAAATTTAGTCTAATTAAACGAACCCTAGTATTTCTGATAAGAGTGTCTTCTGTTACTTACAAGTCCATAGAATTAAAATTTCTTTGAAATCTAAAATTGTACCCATGCATCATGTGCGTGTACTGTAATCGCTCTTGAAAATGTAATTGAAGACCTCCCCGAAATAAAGGTGTAATCAACAAATCTATAATACACGTTTCAGGAGAAAAAATAATAATTTCAGCGGCATATTTCGTTAGGCCTATATTTACTAGCAGAACCATTTGACTACTCAAGGATGCAAGTTTATTCAGCTGTTGTATGTAATCACTTATTGTTATAAATGAATACTTCAAAATTACCTTTTCCGCCTAAGTCATACATTTAATTAATTTGATGCTACATTTTTTTTTTTTTTCGTGGAGGTTTTTGATATGTTATTTTTTCCAAGAAGTAAAGCAATGTACAGAACTTCTGTTATTCGTTTAAAGAATAGAGAGAAGACATATTAGGCCTAGATAAAAAAAATCCTGTAGTTATATTGTAACTTAATGTAATATAACAAAATAAAAATGTAGTTATATTTTCACAATTTTCACATGCTTACATTTTCCAAATAAATTGTATGAAAAATTTTCCGTTTGAAAATGTTTGGTAAGAAGTTAAGTGTAATTAACCAAACCAAATTGGCTTTCATTCAGTCGTTTTTGTGCTGTGTAAACAACAATTTATGTAGCTCTGGTGCGTTTTCTTCATGTAATTTTACTTTCGAAATTTTCCCGAAAAAAAAAAAAACCTCTAGTCTCGGAAACAAGAACTTGTAGATCATAACGCTCACATTTCTGTGTAGAGCGGTCGTGTAAAATGAGTAAAGCTCTGCCCACAGTAGCACGACTTGCTCCTCGCGCCTAAGGTGCAAACAGATGATTCAGAAGTCTTTCAGCTCGTGTGCGAGGCGATAAAGGCTTGTTAGACTGCTGTGTGGGCCGAAGTGTGGCAGGTTTTGTAACACGTCGGGAGTGACATCAGAGTTACCTGAGAAGCAGGAAAGTGGCAGATATAGTTTCCTTATTAGAGGTGAAGGACAGATGATACGTGCGGGATGTGGGAAGAAGCTGCAACGACAACGAGAACCGAAGTGTGGATACGCGGAGTTCTGTGTGAGGGACCGTCACCGAGCATAGCCTATCAGTCTAAAAAAAAAAAAAAAGGAAAATAAGTGATGGTCAGACATTTATCATCATAAAATCATCACCACCATCACCATCGCTGTCGAAGTTAACACGCTTCTTGTATTTAGAAAGCTCGGGTGTCAATCTCGAGTGCTGGCTACATCTGTCTTGGTTTTTCGTTGCTTCCTAAGCCCCTCCAGACAGATGCCAGTAAATTGTATCAGTTTAGCTTATAAAACGTGTAAAAAGTTTAACGAACTAATTCCCATATCAAGCTGGAAGAAACTATATTAAAAAAAAAAAAGGAAAAACAATGAACAAATATCAAACGAAAGTATGAAATTCAGATGTTGTCCAGAAGGGAAACAAACATAAAAGTACGTACATAGAGAAAATTGTTTTCTCTATGGTAATTAAGCTGCTGACCAGACGGGGCAAGTATGACCTAGTGTGTCTACACATTTTCGGTAATCGCGATTAGCGACTGTAGTCTGCCACTAGTATAATATTGCTTGGATATTTGAGCGAAGATCTGTAGGTAAGGTTAAAGTAAGAAATAATACATACATAGTTGAGTAAGGGAGTAACTGATGACCCCAACATACCTGATTTTCAGTAGAACCACAGTCTAGTATATACATTCACGAAGCTTGAGTTGTGAGGGTGCTAGGAACAATAGACTGTGCCTGTACTATTTCGCATTGTCTGTAATGAGGCGATATTAGCGATCCTAGTGGTTAGCAACTATCTATGACTGCATATTTACTACGTATTGAGCTTCGTGACTGTATATACTAGACTGTGGTAGAACTACGATGAAATCACACGATTCCACCAGTAACAATCTCAGCACAACATAAAATGAGTATACTCAAAGTATCGGATTTGCCAACATTAAAACCAAAATGGTATGAGATAACAGGTTAACCCTGTAATAATAAGAAAGTATGTGTTATTTAATGACGCTGTTTACTTTTGAATGACACCAGCACCATTGCCATTCATGTGTAAGTGACCTGAGACTGATCCGCGGTGTGTGTTTGTCACGTAAGCTGTACAACTCGGCCCGCCTTTGCAGTAATAATTAATCAATCAAGATAAATGGTTTCTAAAATTCATAAAGCGCTGTTCCGTGGAGTAGAAAATCGCTCGTTACACACGTTGTACGCAAGACTCGGAGTGCTGCATTAATCAACTCGGTCCGCAAATCGTGAGTCACGTGTAGCTCCGCACGCGAGTCCGCCCCGTCAAGGATCAACGCATCAACGAATTTCCATTCTCAACCGTTTGCTGCTAATGAGATTTGACACAAGTGAACGAAACGAACGAAATTAAAGTTTCTTCCATTTTGCCCTTATTCCTGTTATTTATTCATTTTCCTGCCCTTTTTTCCCCTCATTTCTATTTATCTTCTTTCCGTTAGCCTTTCTTCTCTTTCATTTGCCATATCTATCCTGCTTCACCATCATCTTTTCGTTTATTAGTATTTTTGCTGTCCTTTCCGTTCCTTTCATTTAGCTCAATTTCTTTCTTTGTTTTTCTTTACTTACAATCCTTTCCTCACTATGTTTTCACTTCCCTCCTCTTCTCTTTATCACTCTATTCTTCACTCTTCCCGTCTCTCAATTCCTCACCTCTTTTCTCTGTCCTCATCGTCTCTTCTCATTCCTCTTCATGCATCTCTTCTCATCCCTCCCTGTTCTTATCTCTTATCGTCTCTCTTTTTTCATCACTCATTACGTCTCTTTACTCATACCTCATTTCTCTTTACTCATTCCTCAGTACTTCTCTTTATTCATCCCTCATCGTGTCTCTTTTCTCATTCCTCATTGTATCTGTTTTCTCATTCCTAATCTTGTGTCCCCGCGTCGTGTCTCTCTGTTTTCATCGAATATTATGTTTTTATTTGCTCATTCTTGGTCCTTTGTCTATTTTATCATAGCCTACTTCATCATGTCTCTCTTCACTTATTTCTCAGCGTCTGTCACTTTATCCGTCCCTCATCATATCTCTCTGCACATTTTTCATCGTGTCTCTCTACTCATTCCGCATTGTGTCTCTATTTACTCATTCCTAATCGTGTGTCTCTTTACTCATCTCTCATCGTGTATGTCTTTATTCATCTTTCATCTTATCTCTCTTTAGTCATTCCTCATCGTATCTCTCTTTATTCATTCCTCATCTTTTATCTCTTTACTCACCCCTCACCACGTGTCTCTTTTCTCATCCATCGTGTCTTTTTTACTTGCACTTTATCGTGTCTCAGTACTCATTCCTCAGTGTCTCTCTTCTAATCCCTTGTCGTGTCTTTTTATTAATTACGCATAGTCTCTATTCATCTTCCATCGTCTCTTTACTCATCCCTCATCATGTCTCTACTTCTACCTCATGGTATCTCTCTATTCATCCTTCATCGTTTTCCTCTTTATACATCCCTCATCGCCTGTTTCTTTTTTCATATCACATCGTGTTTCTTCTTTATTTCCTCTCTTTTGTTTTCCCCGCATATTACTCAATCGTGTTTCTATAATATATTTATCCCTTATTGTGTCTTCTCAAATTCCTCGTCGTGTCTCTTTTCTTATACCTCATCCTGTTGTCTCTTTTCTCATATCTCATTCTGTTTCTCTTATCTCATCCATCATGGTGTCTCTTTACTCGTATCTCATCGTGTCTCTTTACTTGCTCCCCAGCATGTCTCTTTATTCATCCCTTATCGTCTCTCTTTACTCTTTACTCATGCCTCATTCTGTTTCTCTTTTTCTCACTCCTCATCAAGTCTCTCTGCTCGTACCTCGTGGTGTCTCTCTGTTCATCTTTCCTCGACGCCTATCATTTCCTTCATATCTCATCATCTTCTTTAGTTTCTTTCGTTTTTGTCTTCTACTCAATCGTGTCTCTAAACTTACTCATTCCCCATCGTCTCTTTCTTTCCTCTCTCATCCCGCCTTCTCTCTATCCTTCACCTGTAATACGTTAACATTTCAGTGCTTAATTCCATAGCCGACTGTGGCCTTTGTGTTCTCCTTGACGCGCTGGAACAGGTGCAGAATTCGTCGCTTTTGTGCTCCCAAGTTTTTCAGAATCATGCTTCGTCACTATCAGCAATCAGGGCCGGCAGACGCCTGAGGCTTTCAGGAGAAAGGGTGCCTGTTAAACGATCGTTTATATACATCTGGAAAATAAAACGAATTAATTTCGCGGCACCATATGCGGCGTGAAGAGCGGAGAAAGCCGTAGTGCGCTGCTCCGAAAGAAACCACCGTGTTTGATTATCACCTTTCGGTTCGGTGCTAGCTTCTTTACCGACTTAGCTCAACTGGCCCTCCTGATTGCATTGACCACAACCACAAGCATCAGAGCTCCCGTGTACATGAAATATGCACACAACATTACGAAATACATGCAGAATTGATGTTCCATAGATATGACTACGTCGAGAACTTCACATGCACTTGATTGTGCACACGGAACAATATATTTCGATGGATAATATTTTACATAATCATTTTTCTAGTTACGTAGCTGCTTTTACTGGAATTTGCTCTTCCTGAAGTACATGTCCATTTATGAAGCAATATTTTTATGTCATGAAATGGTGAAGAAAATCGTAAATATTCTAATAATTGATAGTGGTGGGGTGTGATTTGAAAACCTGTAATTTTGTCGCTGTGACAAATTTGTTACAGGTTCTGACTGTGGAATGGAATGAAATTTAACTGAGGGGGGGCACGGATGACCAGTACTGCGACCTGTTGAGATCTATTGCGCTAGCGCTCGATATGGAATGAGTTGCGTGCCACAGATCCCCTACGCGCACCAACCCTAACCACATGCCTCCCTTAACGACCGATCCCTACAGCCGTCAGAAATCCATATACCATTCCTGCTTCGGCAACTTCCCCCAAGACCCCCCTGTCGGTCCGAGGCGAAACTCCTCCCCCGAGTAGGTCTGCCTCGGGTGCTCGTTGCAGAAGCCATCCAACGTCGCTTAACTACATTCCACGGAGGCCGGTCGAGAGAGTCAGCAGCTTCGGGAGGCCGCCTGTAGAGTGATCTGAAAAGCCAGAAACGGGATGATGGGGGAGGAAAGAAAGTGGTGAAGATGAGTGGGGTTCCAGTCGCCTGATAAAGTTAGCTGATATCCATCATAGTAGTGAGGGGAAAACACCGAAAAAATCTCACCCAGGTAACTCGTCCTGACCGGAAATCAAACCCGGAACCGCTGGGTTCGGAGTTATATTCGCCAACCTCTCAGCCACAATGGTGGACGTTCTGACTGTGACTATAGTTCCAAAATCACAGCTCCGAGAAATCGCTATCTCCGATTTGTGATTCATAGCAATGGCGATCGATGTACGTAGGCTATATGTAACAGCTCCAGAGTCCAGACAACAAGTCGGAAGATTAACTTGAGAGACAACATAACTGGAATCTAATTGGGTGTATATCACGTGCGCCACGGTTATATTTAATCCTCAAATGTGCATTGGTAAACATTCCAGCAGCGCCGCGTGACTAGAGCAATTACTGCAGGTACAAAATCTAAGTGCTCCACGGCACCTAAATTTGTTTTAAGTGGGCATCAGAAAGAGAAAAAAGAATTCCTTTGGGTCACTAGTTGAGAAGAAACTGCCTACTGAAGGATGCACTGGAATGGTGAACGGGAGAAGAGTTCGGGATAGAAGAAGATATTAAATGATAGGCGACATTAAGATATGTGGATCATATGCGGAGACAAAGAGGAAGGCAGAAAGTAGGAAAGATTGGAGAATGCTGGGTTTGGAGCGAAAGACCTGCCCATGGGTAGAACACTTATGTATGTATGAGTCTGATACATTTTTGGGCTCCTATTTTGGACTTCATTTCTGCAAAGTGAACACATTGGTGACTGCTTCACAGATGACTCGATGGCTAGTGAGCCTGAAGGAGATAGAATAGATTCCTTTTGTGATTACGATTACATATTCGAGAACTATATTAATTTCTCCAGACGCCAAGTTCCCTCCAGGATGTGGGCAAACGTACACTGTACAGACATGAAAGAAAGCACAAATGCTGTAGAGTCGTTTCAGTCAAAGTTCAGTTTTTCCTTTTATCATAACGTAACCTTTCCAACGTATTCATTGATACTCTATTGGATTTCAAACATTGACTTATATAAAAATCCGAAGCAGTCATATGCATATAACAGTGAGAAGAATTTATGAAGTATGTGACTAGTACAAGCTTTTTACGATTATGAACAGTACACTGAAAACAAAGTGACATGAGCGGATTTTATTAAAAAGCCATCTTATGAAAACAGATGCTCTGAAGTTACAAAACAGTAATAAATAACATATCAATATAGACAAAAAAAAAATCACTAAATCATCCCGAACGGGACTTGGCATGTGACAGCCAGTCATTTTTTTTATCTCAGATGATACAGTCCTTGGCCGATCTTAGAAAATATATTTCAGCAGTTTGTATTTTGCTGAAGTCATTACTTCTCATGGTCCACGTCGCAATACCATATTGTAAGACAGGCAGCGACATGATGGAATAACATTTTAGTAGTGTCTTCCTGTTTTTCCTCTTAACGTTCTTCAGATTGTACCACATATTGTTTGAAATTTTACACTTTTCTGACTTAGATCTTGATGTATTTTATATTTATAACTGGTTTAAAAACTACGGTATTTAAAATTGATAACTTGTTCAATTTATTTTGTTTTCATTAAGGCAGATCTTTGTTCTGATCGGAACCTTACCGTGGAATGCAATTATCTTAGTTTTCTGAGTTGAAAGTTTCGTATTATGTTTTTTGTTGTTCAGTAAATTGTCATAAGATAGGTTTGAACCTCAAAAGTGACAACGATAAGGCATGACTTATGAGGCAACTAAGGGATGAGATTATTGGATAAGGTGGTCATAATGTTGTTAATTAATTTAATTCATACATTGCTTTTTGTAGTTTATCTTTGTATTAAAATTAAACAATAGTGTCGAACTCATCAGCCTAAGCAAAACAGAAGAGTTTCCAATTATATTTTCATAACCTAACACCGGTACTAATGTTTGGAATGGAGCCCTTTTGTACTTGGCGTGCTGGTTTACATAATAATTGTAAAATCTTAGTGCAGTGCAGTGCAGGGAGGGCTGTGCTGTGTCACGGATGACTGGCCTTGTGCTGCGGTTGTTCCGGGAGCCTCGCTCTGTGATTTTTATCTGTCACGTAGTTTGTGCTGCTTTGCTTTGTGCTTTTTTTCTTCGTAATGGACAGGCGGCCGGCCTGATGCGACACGAGCCATTTAAAATACACGAAAAGGCAGGTACAGTCGCCGCTAAGCTGCAGAGCGCGCCCAGCAATTAACAAAGTAACGCAGGTGCAAAATTAATTGTGCTCCTACATTTTTAACTACGACAACAGAGCTACATGATGGAGCCAGCCAGCGGGTGACCTGTGCACAGATCATGTGCGTGCTGTCGGGAATCATTGGGTCGCGGATTCGAAACCTGGTGAGGGCGATGCATCTGTAAAGGAGGGGCAAGGAATGGAGGAGAGAAAGGTAGTAGGAACAGAGAAAGAAGGAGGGACAGAAAATGGAGGAGAGAAAGGAAGGAGAGGCAGAGAATGGAAGGGAGAGAGGAAGAAGGGACAGAGAATGAAGGAGAGAGGAAGGAGAGGGAGAGAATGAAGGAGAGGAAAGAAGGAGAAGCAGAGAATTAAGGGAGAGAGGAACGAGGGACAGAGAATGAAGGGGAGAGAGAGGAATGAGAGATAGAGAATGAAAGCGAGAGAGGAAGGAGAGGCAGAGAATGGAGGAGAGAAAAGGAGAGGCAGAGACTGAAAGAGAGGCAGAGAATGGGGGAGAGAAAGGAAGGAGAGGCAGAGAATGGGGGAGAGAAAGGAAGGAGAGGCAGAGAATGGAGGAGAGAAAAGGAGAGGCAGAGATTGAAGGAGAGAGAGAATGGGGGAGAAAAAGGAAGGAGAGGCAGAGAATGGAGGAGAGAAAAGGAGAGGCAGAGACTGAAGGAGAGGCAGAAAATGGAAGAGAGAAAAGGAGAGGCAGAGAATGGAGGAGAGAAAACGAGAAGCAGAGACTGAAGGAGAGGCAGAGAATGGGGCAGAGAAAAGAAGGAGACGTAGAGAATGGAGGAGAGAAAAGGAGAGGCAGAGATTGAAGGAGAGACAGAGAATGGGGGACAGAAAAGAAGGAGAGGTAGAGAATGGAGGAGAGAAAAGGAGAGGCAGAGACTGAAGGAGAGACAGAGAATAGGGGAAAGAAAAGGAGAGGTAGAGAATGGAGGAGAGAAAAGGAGAGGCAGAGACTGAAGGAGAGACAGAGAATGGGGGACAGAAAAGAAGGAGAGGTAGAGAATGGAGGAGAGAAAAGGAGAGGCAGAGATTGAAGGAGAGACAGAGAATGGGGGACAGAAAATAAGGAGAGGTAGAGAATGGAGGAGAGAAAAGGAGAGGCAGAGACTGAAGGAGAGACAGAGAATAAGGGAAAGAAAAGAAGGAGAGGTAGAGAATGGAGGAGAGAAAAGGAGAGGCAGAGAATGGTGGAGAGAAAAGGAGAGGTAGAGAATGGGGGAGAGAAAGGAAGGAGAGGCAGAGAATGGAGGAGAGAAAAGGAGAGGCAGAGAATTGAGGAGAGAAAAGGAGAGGCAGAGAATGGGGGAGAGAAAAGGAAGGAGAGACAGAGACTGAATGAGAGGCAGAGAATGGGAGAGAGAAAGGAAGGAGAGAAAAGGAGAGGCAGAGACTGAAGGAGAGTAGAGAATGGGGGAGAGAAAAGGAGAGGTAGAGAATGGAGGAGAGACAGAGAATAGGGGAAAGAAAAGGAGAGGTAGAGAATGGAGGAGAGACAGAGAATAGGGGAAAGAAAAGGAGAGGTAGAGAATGGAGGAGAGAAAAGAAGAGGCAGAGAATGGGGGAGAGAAAGGAAGGAGAGAAAAGGAGAGGCAGAAAATGGGAGAGAGAAAAGGAAGGAGAGACAGAGACTGAATGAGAGGCAGAGAATGGGAGAGAGAAAGGAAGGAGAGAAAAGGAGAGGCAGAGACTGAAGGAGAGTAGAGAATGGGGGAGAGAAAAGGAGAGGTAGAGAATGGAGGAGAGACAGAGAATAGGGGAAAGAAAAGGAGAGGTAGAGAATGGAGGAGAGAAAAGGAGAGGCAGAGACTGAATGAGAGGCAGAGAATGGGGGATAGAAAGGAATGAGATGTAGAGAATGGAGGAGAGAAAAGGAGAGGCAGAGACTGAATGAGAGGCAGAGAATGGGGGAGAGAAAGGAAGGAGAGGCAGAGAATGGAGGAGAGAAAAGAAGGAGACGTAGAGAATGGGGGAGAGAAAAGGAGAGGCAGAGACTGAAGGAGAGTAGAGAATGGGGGAGAGAAAGGAAGGAGAGACAGAGAATGGGGGAGAGAAAGGAAGGCGGGACACAAAATGAAGGACAGAAAGGAAGGAGGGACAGAGAATGGGGGAGAGAAAGGAAGAAGGGACAGAGAATGAAGAAAGCAAAGAGGAATAATAATCTAAAAGTGGAAAAGAAAATTATGAATGAAATTTAAGCTAGGATTATTGCACTTCGTAAGTGATATTTAGAGAACTGTAGTCCAGTTTACAGTTGTAATAGATGCCTTTATGTATCTTTGGCGTTCAAATAGTGACCAGTTTACACTGTCCTTGCATCAACATACATAGTTGTTGAGTGTAGAAATTTGAAAGCATTTCTTACGTGACCGTACACAAAATAATTAAATGGTCTAGACAAAATGCTGTTTATTCAGGAGGGCCGTTTACAATATGCATTCTTCCTTCTGGAGTTTTAAACTTACAGTTGGGCGCTTCTCATCTCATAGAATTTAGAATACAAAATTGATCACGAATCTACCTCAAGCCCTAGTGTAATTGTGACATTTATATTAGGCCTATGTAGGCTCTTTGTACTGTTGCGTTACTGCTCGCAAATTTTGTGGTTCTACGATAAACGATAACACTTCCGATTCGTAGTCTCTTATGGTGCTGTATTCCAAAGTGGTGTAATACACAACTTCACCAGGTGACAGACTTGTTTACGTCAATTTAAGCGAGCAATGAACAGGAAGGTCGGGATGATTAGTCTGGTGTTCTTAAAACATTTTTCACATCTCAATAACACATTTTGAATGTGGATTCTAATATCGCCTAAATGCTTCTTTTTCTTTTAACAGAAGAGCTTTTGGAAGCAGAGCCGTATAAAACAAATAATAATTTTGTAAGATTGTCAGGCTTTCATGGCAATGTTGTGAAGAAAGTTTTGTGTGTTTAAAATGCGTGTTGAGATTATAATTCTGCGACCCTTCGGAATTGTTTAAGAGTTCCAACCTCAGTGGAATAACTCCCGAGACATGGAGGTATTGGTATTGGGTTATTTTACGACGCTGTATCAACATCTAGGTTATTTAGCGTCTGAATGAAATGAAGGTGATAATGCCGGTGGAATGAGTCCGGGGTCCAGCACCTAAAGTTACCCAGCATTTGCTTGTATTGGGTTGAGGGAAAACCCCGGAAAAAACCTCAACCAGGTAACTTGCCCCGACCAGGATTCGAACCCGAGCCACCTGGTTTCGCGGCCAGACGCGCTGACCGTTACTCCACAGGTGTGGACCCGAGATATGGAAGACTCACCTAATAAATCTACACACGAGGTTCAAATAGAGAAGCGATAAAAATAACAAAATTCATAGGAAGATTTGGAAACTTTTCCACCTAGACCTCCAAAACCTGAAAACTATAGCTGAGTTAGCCATAAAGGGGTCGCTCCATATTTATAAGAATCATTGTAATAAAATGTAAAATTATATTATTTCCTTTTTTTAATTTTTATTTTGAGCACTTTTTTTTGTCGAATATCTGAGTTAGTTTATTTGTAATTTTTAGTTTAATATTGTAAAAATAAATTTATTTGAATTATTACTTTTCATTTTTGTCAAAGTTTGTCAGAATAGATACTTGTATGTACGTACATGAAAATAGTATTATTTTTGTTATTTTATACCTAGTCTTTGTAGGCAGCGCTCAATAAATTAATATTATATACCTGTGTATGTAGGCCTACATTGGAACAAATAACATATCAGTATGGCGAAAAAGTTCAGTGTGTAGCCTTCACGCGAGCCAGATATGGAACTTCTGAATCTGTAAATGTGTAGTAGGCTAATATTTGAATCTGTTTTGAAAACATATCAGTCGCTAATTTACATGATTTGAAAATGAAGTTCATAAAACATGTACCATTAGTACATTACAAATTTTTCTCAAAATATCACGTACATTATTAAGGAACAGAAAAAAAATACAATTATTTTTAAACCTCTGAATATACGAGTAGTTTTTTGTTGTTTTTCTAAAATGTACATGAATTGACTGATTCCCTTAAAAAAGAGAGAGAGACTGATTCATTTTGAAATGTTCGTCCAATGAGACATGTTAAATTAGAGTTGACTTTAACACTTTATCTTTGATACTCTTCAGAATTTAAAAACGAAACAATTGATTTGGGTTATCTGTAATAGGGTATGAAAAATGAAGCAGACAAAATAAAATTGATTGTTTGTAAATTGTTTTCCAAATGTTTGATGAGCAACGGATACCTTACATTCATCATCTCATCCCGAGAGACGTATTCACGCATAAAACATGCGGCTGCCTCTCCAATACAGCTTACCCCGATTTTTTTACATTGATTTATTGCAATATGTTTATTTAATAAAATAAAATAATAGCTCCTGAAAGCTTTATATGTAAAGTATATTAGCTGGGAAGAAGAATTGTTAATGACCTCATGTCCAAACTTTTCCTCAAACTACGCACACAGTTTTCCAAAGTAGATAGACTTATATAATTAGTTAGATTTATAAATTAGCAAAGTGCTATGGTCTGAATACGCACTAGGAATGTTGCATTAAGAAAGAAAGACGCGTACGTGGAGTTAGTATTTGGGTTGTCATTCACCGTAAATAGCTACATTTCCATGTGACATGCGAGATAGGGCCAGTCACTCATCTCTGCAGCTCCACTCAAGGTCATAGTCTACTGATTTTTCTATAGTCTTTTATTGAAGCTCTAAATTTTGCAATGTTGTGAAAAACCATGTTCTGACAGAAAAAGCCACAGACACAATAATAAATGATATTTCTAACTTTGCAACTGCTGTTATCTGAACTTCAACAAGCAGTTGAAATGCGTGATTTGACCTTCCTTGTTGATGTTTCTCCTGCTGCAGTTTTTGCCCGCTCCTCCCCGAATACCGGAATGTATACTAGGTATTGGAATGCGCGGTATTGTTAGTGCAGTGATTTTTGGTTTGTGCCCGCTACCGTTGTGGCGTTGGAGCCCAGAGGCGGGGGAGGGGGGTGTCCTAACTGGCGGTGGCCGCCCGATATCTGCATGATGTCAGCATGGGTACCCCACTGTGGTGTGCGAGAGAGATGTCTGGCTGGCTTTGCCGGCCTATCGATCGATTACCGCGCCTATATAGCGTACTGCTTCCACTGCTGTTGTTGTTGCGACGACTATAGGGGAAGATGGGGTTAAATGGATTATAATCACGAATTATACATAATGGCAAAATGTGTTGGTTTATCTCTACACCCTAGATTCTTACACTTCAATCTTTTGCCTTTCTGAAGCTGTGAACGTGTGTGTGTGCGTGCGTGCGTGTGTGTAAGAAAGAGTGAGAGGTTGTGTCACCTCCACAGAGGTTCCATAACTTATGTCTAAAAAGATCCTCTCCAGACAATCAGTGGTGCAGTGACGTACAGTAGCTATTATGGCAAGTGGACAGAGGATCATAGGGAAAAGTCAAAGAAAGATATGAAGAGTCCGCTGCAAGAATGATTGATGGATGTCATTTGGAACACATTTTGCAGGAGACGCAATTGAAAGTTTGAAATGCTTAGCGCTCAAAACTTAACTGAGATTTTCCGATCATTACTGAACAATGACTATCAGTGTTAATGCCATATAACTCTCTATGTACTTTCTATATGTCTTAAGCTATGCATTGACGGTCTTGGTTCATTTTCGACAAGAAAGTGACATCCATCATTCTTGCAGTGGACCCTTAATATAGTTTTGTTAAGATTCTTTGATGTCTAAAGTATCAAGGTAGAGGGTTTTTTGTTAGCGAGATTGTAGAGATCAGCACAACATTTTGTAAAAATATGAAAGTATAAAATGAACGTTTCAAAGTTGAAACATCTTCGTTCTTAAATCATTTGGAGCAGTTTTACATCACTATTTGCATAATAAATGTTTAGAGATTAATAGTTTTATCTACATTTAATATCCTACCAAATAAAATACAATAAATTTGTATAATTAAACACTTTGTCAGCATCATCAAATCCTTATCTTGAATTCAAGAACTTGAGTTGTTACACTAAAGAGGAAAAAAAAAAAAACTACTTCTTACATTGCCTGGACTTAAGATTGGTTACAATAAAACAAAAATGACTTTCTATACGTATTTTCTGGCAAAAGATTGCGCCTTAATATGTTGGTTAATTCTGTTTTGTAGGCCTATGATATACACCGTGAATTTAGAAGAAGAGAAAAAGAATTAGACAACAAAATTGATGGTTAAGATCCGTTTAAAACATTAATTTACACATACAAAAGTAGCCTACATATGACACTTTGACTTCTTGAATTCCTTGACGTCACGAGCTGAATGACTCTAATAGGGAATTTGGAGATTTTACTTGTCCTTGGGAATCCCAGAATGGTGATGGAATGTGTTTCTTGGGTTTTTCAAGTGTTCTCTGGAAAACATCTCTTTATAATATCTAGAATATCAGGTTCAATGGTATTTAGAGATTCATATTTATGTCACTGGCTGAGAAGAAACTGCCTACTGAAGGATGCACTGGAAGGAATGGTGAACGGGAGAAGAGTTTGTAGTAGAAGATGGACGACATTAAGTCATGGATCATATTCGGAGACTAAGAGGAAAGCAGAAAATGGGAAATATTGGAGAATGCTGGATTTGCAGTGAAAGACCTACCATTTGGGAGAATAATAATAATAATAATAATAATAATAATATATTATTATTATTGTTGTTACCATAATTTTGAAACTCTGTGTATAGCCTATATCGGTCGAGGATAATGGATTTTAAAAGAGATAAATTCCTTAGCATGACTTTCTGGAGGAAGTAAAACTGTGCGCCCCGTGTCGTAAATTTAAGGCACATGAAACAGCCTTGTCCCTGAACGAGGACTCTGAAGAAATTCGTTGATCATTTCTCGCCAAATTTCGACGATGGGTAAACTCTGCGGTTGAAAATGTAGTTGAATAAACCACCGCTACGAATCTTCTCTACGAACTATCACCATGAATAAGCCGAGGACGTAGAACTCGGGACCTAGCAGTATGACTCGTGGAGTGAAGCTTCGACCTCTAAGTCTTTTGGTCCGGGAGCCAGTAACAACAGCCTAATGTATTCTGGCAGGTGGCCGGGAGCTCTTTAATCCCTGATGCCGTCTGGAGTGTCGGCTGATCTTGTGAATGATCCAGGTGCGCGAGGTCTCAGCGTAATGGTTGTTTGAATAAATTATTTAGCGACATCTCAGCTAGCTGGCACTTAATCTGAGACGCACTTCTCGTATCCGAAACAGATTAGCAAGTTCTCCATACTTTAGCTTGTATTTCGATTTACCATCTCGTTGCGGTGTTTTCCACGGTTTTCCTCTACTAGGCCTATAGGCTGAATCACAAAGGAAATGTAGAGTGAGTAAAAATCTGGAACCATTCACATTAATTTTCTTATCGTCTCTTCGCCATTATGTATTCTCAGCTTTTGTGACATCTTATCTCAATATAGCCTAACATCGGCTAACATCACACCATTTCAACATAATAGTCCTGTATCGATTTTACAATTCATTTTGATTTTCCGATAAGTCAGTTGTAAGATTACAATAATATTCCAATTTTCAATCATATGACATCATTTATTACAAGTATTAATAACTTCACAAAATAACATGTATTAGCAGTTATTAATAGGCCTACTTGTAGCCTAATAAATGAAATGTCATATATGATTGAAAATTGAAATATTATTATAATAATATATCTAGTCTGCCATAGTGAATCAATCTGGTTCGATCCCTGTCGTGATTAAAGAAGAAATCCTTCTTCATACCTCGGGACTGGATGTGTGCCCCTTCTGTTGTGATAGTCCTGCGTTGTGTAGACCCGCTTCCAGGAAGAATCGCATTGTGTAAGATGTCTATTGTTAATATATCATAATATCATTTTATATATCTCATCGTCATACATCATTCACCTTAATGTTACACACTTCGTCGTCGTATCACATCAACTCAAACATATTACATCCTCATTGTTATATTATATCATATCAACTTATTAAATAGGTAGGCCTATATCACCATCAAATATCATTTCACACACATGGCAATGGTATATAATATCGTCATTTCATGTATCAATATATCACACATTTAATCTTTACATTATATATCATATCATATCATATCATATCATATCATATCATATCATATCATATCATATCATATCATATATAGCCACTGGCGTAGCTCAGTCGGCTAAGGTGCTTGCCTACCGATCCGGAGTTTCGATCGGGCGCGGATTCGATTCCCGATTGGGCTGATTATCGGGTTGGGTTTTTTCCGAGATTTTCCCCAACCATAAGGCAAATGTCAGGTAATCTATGGCGAATCCTCGGTTTCATCTCGTCAAATATCATCTCGCTATCACGAATCCCATCGACGCTAAATAACCTCGTAGTTGATACATCGTCGTTAAATAATCAAGTAAAATGAAATAAAAAATATATCATATCAACGTACAACTCTTATAATCATATATTATATCATTTAGGATATCACACATGCAATCACTACATCATATCATCGTAAAACATCTCACCATATACAGTATCATATCATGTCATATATATATATATATATATATATATATATATATATATATATATCATCAGCGTAGGCCTACAACTCTCATAATCATATATCATTTAAGATATCACACATGCAATCGCTACATCATATCATCGTAACACATCTCACTACATACATTATCATATCATATCATATCATATCATATCATATCATATCATATAGGTCTATACCTGTGATTGAGGTTCTGGTTGATATGTACAACTATTATCAGGCGGTACAACTCACTTGAAGAATGAGTCAGAGGAAGAACAGTTGTTTGTATGCATCTGTAATCTGATTAGTGTAATACATAGCTAATCGGCGACGTATGCAATGGAGTAGGAAAGGAACTGGTCACTCTACCCCATTATATCCTGGCCTAATTGTCTCATGTGCCTTGTTGGTAACTTGTCAGTTGTGAGGTTCAGACATGTCTTTGGACAGTTGACTAAGCAACAACATAGGCCTATCATATCAGATATATCGTATCTTATATTTTTGTAGAGCCACCAGCGTTTCTCAGTCGGCAGACTCGCTAGCCTGCTAATCCGGAGTTGCGCTTGGGCTTGGGTTACATTCCCGCTTGGGCTGATTGTCTGGTTGGGTTTTTTCTGAGGTTTTCCCAACCGTAAGACAAATGTCGGGTAATCTGTGGCAAATCCTCAGCCTCACCTCATCTCACCAATAAAATTGTGTAGTATCTCTTTACTTGTTCCACATCTTAAAGCTTCAGTACTAATATAAGATCTATGAAATAAAATAAATTAAATGGAAATGAAAAAGTCATATCATCTCATATCACACGTTTAATCGTCATATCATATCACCATAATATAATACCACATAGGCTTATCTTATCATTTAGGCCTACTCTTAGTGATATAACATGACTAAATAAAAGTATATAACCGCATTTGCTATTCCGCACTTTCTTGGTGTGGTTTTGAAGTTTGACTGCAAAGTTTAGCTGCATTATACTGTTACTATTACTGTTACTACTACTACTATTACTACTACTACTACTACTACTACTACTACTATAATAATGATAATAATAAATAATCATAATCATCATTCCTCACGAATTTAGAGCTGTGTTATTTGTTTCGGTACCCGTTCCTGTAATAGTAGCTTAGTTCTTTTATTTTTCATATTCTACATTTTCCGGCAGATTTTCTGGTTCATTTACTATAATCTTTTTTTTTTCTATGGACTTGGGTTTCCTTTATAGAAAATGTTTAGTTGTATGCCATGAAATTACAGAACTGAAAGCTTGCCAATTATACAATTTTAAATTAGATATTACGTCTTTTATTTAAATGATTCTCCCCTGTTTTTGGAAGTCCTTAAATCCTTTGTCATTGTGTACTGTAGCTAGATAGTATTTTTGGAATTATTTGTTTCACTCATCGCCTTTATACTGACTTACCAGTTCTCTCTACTTGCGTTACGTTTTGAGTGGAATTATCTTTTCACCACATGATATTGAGATGTTATCCACAGGCCACCCTAGAGATATGATCTGCTCCCTCGTTCCTCGGTAGTTGACGGCAGCCGACTTCTTTCTTGGGGCTTCGCCAACTCATTAACCGCAACTTGAGTTGTTTCAACTGCATACATTGTGATCCATGTGCTGAGCAGTCCGAGAAGGTGTTTGTCCTGATCCGCGGATTAGTGAACCAGACAGCGTTGCCAACACCCACACATAGAAATTTCCCACAGATGTGTATGCGATTTTACTAACGATTTTCGTAGTTTATTACAATCGACATCTTCATAGTCATCATCCTCTTCGTTCTCATCGTGCCTGTCATCTTCATTTATAACATCCTCATCATCATTATTATTATTATAACTTTCTTCTTTGTCCCCTTCCTCTTCATTTTGTCATATTTTATTATCTTAATCACTGTCATCTCCATAATTATCACCATAATTTTTATTATCGTAATCTACTCTTCGTTTAGTGTATAATCAGAATTTTGTTCTTTTCATTCGTTTCGCGCCGTAACTTTGTGGTGCCTGGACTCGCTTTAGGCGTGGATTTGGGTCTTCATAAGGGAAGGCATTTTGCCATGTAATTTTCGTCAGTTTATGGGCCCGGTGCCCATCCTGCATTGTGATGATTTTAGGTAGCTACGGTATGTAGCGAACACCCGTTTCTGTGAACCAATTGTAACGGCTGGAGGGATCATCGTGGTACCACTGAACTATTCACCACTGCTGAAGCATGTAGACGTGATGCCAGCAGTCGACTGGTAGGTCTTAGCCCTCTATGGGCTGTCGCGCCCTGTTAGTAAATTTTTTATTGGTTGATTCATTCCTTCATTGTTTGTGGGTCACTTGTACATGGAGGTTCAGTAGTGGGTCTAGATATGTACTTACCTTTCTGTTCCTTCTATGTTCTTCTGAATAGAGTGAAGCATATTTATGTTGAGTAAGGGTGTGCATTGGTTTAAAATTGTCACAAGAATAATGGCGTTAATTTATTCTAAATTGTAAGAGGATTAAGGACGTGAATTGGATTAAAATTATCACAAATATAAGGACGTGAATTATTTCAAAATTCTCACAAGTGCACGGATGTTAATTGGTTCAAAACTCTAAAGTATGAGAACGTTAATTGGTTAAAAATTCTCACAAGTGATTTAGGACGTGAATTGGTTTAAAATTATTACAAGCGTCATAATGTCATTTGGTTCAAAATTAAAGTGTAAGGACTTGAATTGGTACACATTTCTCACAAGAATAGAACATGAATTGGTTAAAAATTACCACAAATGTAAGAACGTAGATTGGTTCAAAATACTCATTTGTTAAGGACGTGAATAGATTAAAAATTGTTACAGGCGTCAGGATGTGAATTGGATCAAACTTCTCATAAGTGTAAGGATGTGAATTTGTTAAAAATTCTCATAGGTGTAAGGACGTCGATTAATTCAAAAGACAAGTGTAGGGATGTAAATATTGGTTGAAAACTCTTAGAAATATAAGGATGTGAATATGTTTAAAAATTCACACAAGTGTAAGAACGTGCATTTGATCAACGTTCTCACAACTGTAAGGACGTAATTTGTTAAAGATTCTCACAAATGTAAGGAAGTGAATTGGTTCAACATTTTCACAATCACAAGGATGTGAATTGTTTCAAAATTCTCACAATCGCAGGGATGTGAATTGTTCCAAAATTATCACAAGTGTAAGGAAGTGAATTGGTTCAAAATTCTCACAAATGTAAGGTTGTGAATTGGTTCAAAATTCTCATAAGAGTAAATATGTGATTTTTTTTAAATTCCCACAGTACTAAGGATGTGAATTAGTTCAAAATTCTCACAAGTGTAGGAACGTGAATTGATTCAGAATTCTACAAGAGTAAGGACGTGAATTTTTTTTCAAAATTCTCACAAGTTTATGGATGGTTCATAATTTTCACAAAAATAAGGACGCGAATTTTTAAAAATAGCCACAAGAGTAAGGATGTGAATTAATTCAAAACTCTCAAAAATATAGGGACGTGAATTGGTTCAAAATTCTCACAAATCTAAGGACGTAAATTGGTTCAAAATTCTCACAAGTCTGGGAACATGAATTGATTCCAAATTCCCACAAGACTCACAATAGTAAGGCTGGGAAGAGCCGAACGGTGCAGTCTTGACGAATAAACTGTGTCATAGAATTGGCCTGGCTTACGTGTTTCGCACCTGAAAGCACATCTGTTGCTGGATTTGTGGCATTTCTTGCCTGGCGGCCGCAACCGCCTACTGAATCTTGTTATGACTCAGAGCAACAACGTGGTCTGTGAACAGTAGCGGCCGAACCAGCCGACCAAGACGTCATCCGAACCATCAGTCAGTCGTGTGTTGCTAGGGTTCTAAAGTTCGACTTTGTCTCCCAGGCCGAGGTGGCAAATTCTTTGAATTTAAGAAGATCGTAAAAATTGCTATTGATTGAAAAATTCTAGAACAAAAAGCCTTCAACCATTTAGTTATTATAAATATCTTTGATTTATAGACACATTTAATACATATTTAAATTTGCAGAAAATATACGGAATAACAAAAATATAAACAGAATGGTTTAAATTAACAGCAAAGAACAATAGTTTAATATCAATATCTATATTTTGATATACAATACATTAATTATTGTGAAATCTGTTTCATATTACTGTTATTTTGCTATTCTGAATTATTTCTCCAGTTAGCAAAAAAAAAAAAAAGTTGGAATTATTCCCCTAGGACGAAATAGTAGCCCTATATAGAAATGTTTATGATGTGGTAAAAAGAAAAAGATGTAGTGGGCTCATATACTCTATGGGATATCTTTTCTATGTCAACATCTTAAGGTTGCCAGGCAACGAACCATTATACAGTATTTTGTTATAGGTAAAAGGGTGTTTTTAATGAGAACTTTTCTTTCACTAGTGATGCTAATAATTGTATAATAACCGAGAATCACTGAGGTATTCAATGTTTTTGACAGCTACTTAGAAACCGTAAAAAATATATTTCTTTTTCCCCCATCCAAATGATTGTTTTTTTTTTAACAAATCTTATCAGAAATGGAAACTTTCATTCACTAATGTTGATACTAACTGTACAATAACAGATAATGACTGAGATATTATCTATTATTCCAGTTACTACACGACTTTTGCTCATTTGCCACCATCCAAATGAGTGGTTTTTCCTTTTATAAATCTTATAAGAAATAAATCAGAAATGGAAACTTTTAATTCATCAATGTTGGTATTAACTGTACAATAACGGAGAATCACTGAGTTTTTATCCCAGTTACTACACGACTTTCGCTCTTTTGCCACCGTCCAAATGAGTGGTTTTTCCTTTTATAAATCTTATAAGAAATAAAACAGAAATGGAAACTTTTCTTTCGTCAATGTTGGTATTAACTGTACAATAACAGAGAATCACTGAGTTATTATCCCAGTTACTACACGACTTTTGCTCTTTTGCCACCATCCAAATGAGTGTTTTTTCCTTTTATAAATCTTATAAGAAATAAATCAGAAATGGAAACTTTTCATTGATCATTGTTGATATTATTAACTTTACAATAACAGAGACTCACTGAGCTATTATCCCAGTTACTACACGACTTTTGCTCTTTTATAAATCTTATAAGAAATAAATCAGAAATGGAAACTTTTCATTTGTCAATGTTGGTATTAATTGTACAATAACAGAGAATCACTGAGCTATTATCCCAGTTACTACACGACTTTTGCTTTTTTGCCACCATCCAAATGAGTGGTTTTTCCTTTTATAAATCTTATAAGAAATAAATCAGAAATGGAAACTTTTCATTCATCATTGTTGATATTATTAACTTTACAATAACAGAGACTCACTGAGCTATTATCCCAGTTACTACACGACTTTTGCTCTTTTGCTACCATCCAAATGAGTGGTTTTTCCTTTTATAAATCTTATAAGAAATAAATCAGAAATGGAAACTTTTCATTCATCATTGTTGATATTATTAACTTTACAATAACAGAGACTCACTGAGCTATTATCCCAGTTACTACACGACTTTTGCTCTTTTGCCACCATCCAAATGAGTGGTTTTTCCTTTTATAAATCTTATAAGAAATAAATCAGAAATGGAAACTTTTCATTCATCATTGTTGATATTATTAACTTTACAATAACAGAGACTCACTGAGCTATTATCCCAGTTACTACACGACTTTTGCTCTTTTGCCACCATCCAAATGAGTGGTTTTTCCTTTTATAAATCTTATAAGAAATAAATCAGAAATGGAAACTTTTGATCCATCATTGTTGATATTAACTGTACAATAACAGAGAATCACTGAGCTACACGACTTTTGCGGTATTAATCGTAAAAAAACAAATATGTCTCTTTTGCCTTCATCCAAATGAGTAGTTATTTCCTCTTTTAAATCTCTTCAGAAATGAAAACTTTTGTTTCATCCAAGTAAGTGACTTTCTTCTTGTATAAATCTCTTGTGAAATGAAATTTTTTCCCTATTCATTCCTTGTATAAATGTCTTCAACCGCCAGGGTGGCAGAATCCAGCCACGGACAATCCATCGACAGTATTAATCCACGAGATTATTATCTCCTCATTCTGGGCATCAAAATACAAATCGATTTTCAATCACATAATATCTTAAACAAAATAAATTCTCAACGTATTTCGTCGTCTGCCAACAGTTAGACCTATATTTTCAGAGACTAATGACCTTATCGATATTCTTACGATATTACTCTCTGGTACCTAAATTAAGAACAATGTGAAAATTTATCTTCTAGTCCTGAAATGAACTGTCATCTTATCATGGGCACAAGTAATGCAATTCGTCACATTGCTAGACGACAGTCTTGGAAGATATTTGTTGACCATATATGGATGTTTCAGCAACGAACCGGCCGACCATCACATCCAGTGCCTTAATCGAGATTATAGGCGATGTCAGGTCAAAATTCGACGTCATAACCACCTTGTAGAACCGCAGCTCTCCGTCAGTTCGGAAGAGATCGCGACGCCGTGGTATCCTCCTGCGAGAGAGATGCGTTGCAGATGCGATAGCTCTCTCACACGGGGGGCGCCAGCTCCTATCCTGTGTGACTTTCCTTTATGTGATACCGAAATAGATTTCTCAGAAGTGTCCGCAATTAGAACGCGGTACTTAGCCAGGGCCGCCCAGACAAAATAATTATTGCAGACTACCGCTCCTTTGAGCTGTGGAAGCCCATTAACATTCGGACTTCTAATTCATAAAAGCCGGCTTCTGTGTTTAACCCTTTGAATTACAGTGATTTTGAACCTTAGCTTATACTTATTTCACACAATAAAACTCTTTCAATTAGTGTTTAAACTCTACGTTTCAGAGATCTCCTAAAGTTAGTGTTTATCTGGATGTATATGCTCACAGAATTTAAATCTTCTGCGTTGTCTTCTCCATTCCAAGGATTGGGTACACATGCCTGTTTGGACTTTACGGTACTCCAGTATTTCCCGGTTCGTCCACTTTCTCGTCTTCTTATTGCCAATGACTTAATGTGTACAAGGACTCCCGAACTTTTGAGTAACGGACCCTAAATCTCATACTACATTTTTGCGGATCCCTTAAAATGTTTTGTATTTATTTTGAATAAACTTTATTTATTCGGCTCCCTCCAAGTACCGGTTACATCAGCTTCTTGTCTATGCGGATGACGTGAATATATTAGGAGAAAATGATTAGGGAAAACACGGAAATTCTACTTGAAGCAAATAAAGCGATAGGTTTGAAAGTAAATCCCGAAAAGACAAAGTATATGATTATGGCTCGTGACCAGAATATTGTACGAAATGGAAACTTAAAAATTGGAGATTTATCTTTCGAAGAGGCGGAAAAATTCAAATGTCTTGAAGCAACAGTAACAAATATAAATGACACTGTGGAAGAATGAAACGCAGAATAAATATTGGAAATGCGTGTTATTATTCGGTTGAGAAGCTTTTGTCATCTAGTCTGCTGTCAAAAAATCTGAAAGTTAGAATTTATAAAACAGTTATATTACCGGTTGTTCTGTATGGTTGTGAAACTTGAACTCTTACTTTGAGAGAGGAACAGAGATTAAGGGTGTTTGAGAATAAGGTTCTTAGGAAAATATTTGGGGCTAAGAGGGATGAAGTTACAGGAGAATGGAGAAAGTTACACAACGCAGAACTGCACGCATTGTATTCTTCACTTGACTAATTAGAAATATTAAATCCAGACGTTTGAGATGGGCAGGACATGCAGCAAATTATATATACAGTACAATTTATATTGATGCTGTGCCGTCAGTTTTAATCCATATTTCAGAGAAAAGCATGCCAAATTTGATGTAATTACAATATAAAATGCTATACTCGTAGAATCCCATGCTGGAGTACGCGTCCGTTAGTTTCTCTTCAACCTGTAAGGGCCTAAAGGTTACTTACTGTGCAGGAGAGTTGATCTCGTCCTTCTTGACTCCGAGCCACCATATCGTAGCATTGAAACTGCGTTACGACCCGATATTTCAGCAAAAACCTGGAAATGACAAGCGGGCAATCAGTGACGCCTGAGCCCCACAAAAAGTGTCAGGGTCTGACTGATGCTGCTTTTTCTCCTCCGTAACTATCAACTTGTGGTTACAACACGAGAGAGGCCGTCGCCTTCGCTTCGGTAGTGACACTGCTGTGGAAAGAGATCACGTCTCAGGGAGATGCTGTTCTCGGTTCGAATTCCATCACGGTGTTGTAATGGAAGCTGCGTAGCTTTTACCTTGCGTAGAAGCTACGGATGTGGTTGTAGAGGTAGCAGCAAAGTACAGTAGTGTTTGAATCTAATGGAATCTTGTTCTATTGGATTTCAACGACATATTTGGTCCGATAAGTATAAATATTGCAAATGAATATATTATATATATATATATATATATATATATATATATATATATATATATATGTTTGTGTGTGTGTGTTTATTTCCGTAAAATTACTTATCTTTTATTATAAACCATCAAGCCATTAACTTATGACATAAAAATGGCATATATTGTTGGACTTACAAGAGATTGTGTGTTTTAATGGCGAAAACATTCGTCTCTTGTAAGTTGAACAATATATTCCCTTTTTATGTCATAATATAATGGCTTAATGGTTTATAATAAAAGATAAGTAATTTTACGTAAATAAACAAATATAGATATATTCATGTGAATAGTTCCAGCCAAGTACTGTAGACTACATCAAATCCTATAATACGAAGCGATTGACATCTGTAATTTTGCAGTCCTTGCCGTATTCTGCGGTAAGTTCTAAACGTATTGTAAGTACTGGAGTACTGCATTGTGATAAGTAATAACACTGATAACCGTACGAATATGTTCTGCTTTTTATCTTAGAAGAAAAAGAAGCCGTTACCTCTGATTCCCATCAACTGGCCTTAAATTTCCCGCTCTTGGCGGAACACATCGCAATAAATGTAACGTAAAGAGACTTTGCGCCACCCGATACAGCACGTATTTCCACGTATTTTTAAATCCACTCTCTAAGCCATGCAATTGCTACAAGTTCCGTTACATATCGCGTTTCCATTTCGCATCCTTCCATTCACCGTGGATCAAAGGTTTCATCACTTGAAGAAATGTCTGAAAACCACGAGTGGTGGGAAAGAGAGAGAAAGAGGGACGATGCAGGCCGGTGCGGCGCTTGTTTGAGAAGGAGTGGCGACCCACCCACTCTCACAGCTTCTGTCACAGTAGAAGCGACTGTTAATTCGTGTTCCTGGAACAGGTTTGTTCTCCAGGCGACGCGACGAGGTGCTGCACCGACTGGTTCTGTAGGCACTCATGTCCATTCAGTCGCGCTCTGCGGGGCACTGACCCTGAAAGGGTTCGAGTCTCAGGGACAGCAATACTGAAGAGTTCATCATCATCATCATCATCATCATCATCATCATCATCTCTACCTGATTTATAGTCGAACGATATATGGCACCAAGTAGTGAATCGCGATATTTACAGAAACGCGCTCTTATGGACCTCAACAATAATTTCTGCGATAGGAGTGGTAAACACAATAAGTCTCGGACTGCGGTCTTCAAGTCCCTGTTCCTTAAAAAAAATTATGAATGTTATTAAATACAGTACCATAATTCTTTATTAGTATGGAATTCTTTTTGGAGATTCACTGATAATTTTTGTCATAGAATATAGTAAAATGTAGGGGTAGAATTGACGACAATATTATTTAAATAATAGTTGACCGTAATATGATAGGGCTCAAGTTATTTATTTCAAAATTATTTATTTTGGTTAATGAGTCATACAGGTTATGATACTAAGAGATATGCTACTGGAGCTAAATGACAGCTGTGAGCAGTATGGAATGAAGATAAATGTAAATAAGACGAAGACCATGGTCATAGGAGGAAAAATAAAGAAGGTAAACTTCTGAATTCTAAATAAGGCAGTAGAGCAAGTGGAGAGGTTCAATAACTTGGGATGTACTATAAGCAGTAACATAAGCTGCTGCCAGGAAGTCAAAAGGAGGATAGCAATGACCAAGGGAGCTTTTAATAGAGAAAGGAGCATCTTCTGCAGACCTCTGGAGAAAGAACTAAGAAAGAGACTAGTGAAGTGCTTTGTATGGAGCAGAAACATGGACATTACGATGAAGAGAAGCGAATAGAAGCATTTGAAATGTGGATATGGAGAAGAATGGAACTTGTGAAATGGACAGACAGAATAAGAAATGAAGCTGTGTTGGAAAGAGCGGGTGAAGAAAAAATGATGCTGAAACTGTTCAAGAAGAGAAAAAGGAATTGGCTGGGTCACTGGTTGAGAAGAAACTGCCTTTTGAAGGATACACTGAAAGGAATGGTGAACGGGAGAAGAGTTAGGGGCAGAAGAAGATATCAGATGATAGACGACATTAAGATATACGGATCATATGCGGAGTCTAAGAGAAAGGCAGAAAATAGGAAAGATTGGAGAATGCTGGGTTTGCAATGAAAGACCTGCCCTTGGGCAGAAAACAATGAATGTATAATAAAATAATAATAATAATAATAATAATAATGATAATCGTAATAATAATAGTAATAATAATAAATAAAGGATCACGATTTTGTTGTTTAGAATACTCCAAATAATCACAATTTTTGTTGAAGGTATTCTTGGAGCCATTGAAGACGAATATACAGGCTTATATACGAACATAACGTTATGAATTTGCTTTGAATAGTATGCTAATTTAGCTGAATCATTAATTTGTCGTAACAGAATTCCAGACTACAGATGCATATTCATGTATCGATCTCACAGGTGTGAAATGTTAAAAGTGAATCAGGGTCAAAAATAGAATAAGTTGTTGACCTATTAGTCCCAACATTCATATTGCATAATATTTAAAATATACAGTAGAGCCTACATGCTTCTAATAGTAATGTTTACCATCAAAGAATACTCCAAGATCTTTAACACAGTCTGTTCTGTTAAATAGTGGTAGTGGTAGTGGTAGTGTCATTGTTTAGTGAACTGTTCGAAGACAGGTCTGAACCTCACAAGTGATACCAACAAGGGACCACTTATGAGACAACTAGGCCAAGAGATAATGGGGTATGGTGGCCAGTTCCTTTCCCCCTCCATTGCATACAGTCTTCGATTAGCTACATATTACACTAATCAGACTTGTTTAGTCAACTATCCGAAGACAGGTTTGAACCTCATAAGTAACACCAATAACACATCACTCATGAGCAGGCTTCGAGACTTTGGACCCGATACAATAAGTTTACTGTGCATGTACTATAGGTTATTGATTCGCTGCAGGTAGTGAACGATAGAGATGTGTTGAGGTAACGACGTGCTATTTAGAGTAGAGTACGGTAGTATGGGGAGACGCACACATATGGACATTCTGAAAGTAAATATACATTACACAATGACAATGTCAAAAAAATGTGAAAAGCATTTATTCTCCTATTTTTATAAGCATTTTTGTTTAATTATACACAGTGTTAATGGTGGAAATAAGCATGTAGCAATTTTAATTTCTTCATTTATCCTATTGGTCGTCTTTAGGAAGTGCAGTTACAGTACCGAATTACAATGTACTACAAGGTACATTTTCAGTGTCTCAAACGTAAATCTTTTTCAGTTGTCTACCAAACACAGTTTGTACTGTGAAAAGATGCGCTCTACGTCGCATGACTTCATAGGAGCAAAACGAAAAAACCTAACATCATTGCACTCTCTAAGAGGCAGTCCTTCATTCTCGGATGGCTCTATGTCCACCAATTTGCTGTTTATATTACACAGTGCTCCATATCCGTTATTTTTACATAAAATTGATTTCCACTTCTGTTTCCACGTTCAGTAACCGGTGTACTTGGTCTATCATTAATTCTCTGCGTCATTTCCTGGATTAATTTGAGGGCTTTCGGCATCTTTTGCTCTGACTTTTCTAATCGTGTAATAGTTAAAATGTTATGTTTTATTTAACGACGCTCGCAACTGCAGAGGTTATGTCAGCGTCGCCGGATGTGCCGGAATTTTGTCCCGCAGGAGTTCTTTTACATGCCAGTAAGTCTACTGACATGAGCCTGTCGCATTTAAGCACACTTATATGCCATCGACCTGGCCCTGGATCGAACCCGCAACCTTAGGCATCCGAGTAATAGTTTCATACACAGTTAGAAAATCGGTTTGTATGAAAACGAAATTATTCATCAGAACCTTCAAATCCAGAGCATTTTTCTCTGCATATTTGTTGGCATCCATTCTACAATACCCCCATCTACTGCACGCTTTACCGCTATAGTCAGTACGCCATTATGCAGATTTCCCACTGAACTGCTCTATCGGGTCCGAAGTCTCGAAGCCTGCTCATGAGACAACTAGGCCAGGAGATAATGAGGTAGAGTGGGAGTTCCTTTCCCCTCCATTGCATACAGTCTTCAATTAGCTACATATTACACTAATCAGACTTGTTGCTGTTTAGTCAGCTGTCCGAAGACAGGTTTAAACCTCATAAGTAACACCAATAAGACATCACTCATGAGGCAACTAGGCCAGGAGATAATGGGGTAGGGTGGCCACTTGCTTTCCCCTAATCAGACTTAGTAGTAGTAGTAGTAGTAGTAAAATTTAAATTATGGTTTATTTAACGACGCTCGCAACTGCAGAGGTTATATCAGCGTCGCCGGTGTGACGGAATTTTTGTCCCGCTGGAGTTCTTTTACATGTCAGTAAATCTACTGACATGAGTCTGTCGCATTTAAAGACACTTAAATGCCATCGACCTCGGCCGGGATCCAACCCGCAACCTCGAGCATATAAGGCCAGCGCTATACCAACTGCGCTACCGAGGGCGACTAGTAGTAGTAGTAGTAGTAGTAGTAGTAGTAGTAATATAATATAATATAATATAATATAATCATTTCAATTTCGTAGGTACTGTTTCAGTATCACCATACAGGGCTTTTTAGCTTTCGAATTAAAATATGCCGTGAACGATAAAGCTGAAGGAACTGGTCCGATACGTTTACAAGGGAAATATCAGCCAAAGTGAATGTGGAGGGTAGAAAAGTTATCAGCATTGCCACATCTCTCGTTTTCCCCCAAATCATTAACTTTTCTAGGGAAAAATGCCTTTTTGCTTTTTACCTGATCGCTGTAAAATAAACGTACACGGTTTTTATCACTCTCTGGAGTCAGTCGACGGCCGGGCCCCCTTTGCGGTGTGTTTAGGGACATGCGTGAAATCGTGACTTTAGATGTGATTGTGGCGTGACCACGGGCGTACGTGCCGTCCGGTCGACCTATCGCCCAGATGATCAGATGTGTTTGGTTTGGAGAACCTGCGCGCCGCTTGTTGGGGACTAAATTGCTGCATTTGAATGGAGGGAACTTTTCGGATGATTTAGTGCGGTTTGCAACGCTCGCGCGGCCCTGCACGTTCCTCAGCTGAGTTTTACAACTCTGCCGTCCCTCTCTGTCTTCGCTGCCATTGACTGGCCACAACCGGTCTGCAACCTGTGAATTGCGGCCCGGGCCCCAGACTTCTCACAGCAAGTTCCTTCTTCCTTACTCTTTGGGCGAATTTTATATAGTCTACATGGCCACAACTTGAGGGTAAGACGTTAATGAGGAGCATCGTTTCAAAACTTATTAAGCCCCCCAGTGGACGAAATTAAATTTGTTACTTTCTATTTATTTATCTTTCATGCTGTGAAGTCTGATGGTTCCAAGTCGTCATATTTGTAAACTGTGAAACCAGTACTTAAAAATAGTTTTGTGTAGTGTTTTGAAAACTTCTCCGGTTTACGAGTAATCCAGTTTTTCGTTTTGTTTTGAAACGATGCTCCTCGTTTGTGATAACTAGGGGACGGATGTTGATGAAAAGTCTTCTTATTTTTCACATTAGGACGATGCCTATTAATATAGAAATCCTTTCTGTGTTAATATCAACGTAAAAAAGTAATTTCTTATATTGAATTTGTTGACGTTTTTGAACTAATAGCTCATTTTTATATTTTTTTCGGCACTTTTGGTCATTTTTAACACTTTGAAGAACTTTTAGGTCATTTGGAATGCATTTTACTTTCTTCTTTACCGATAGGTCTGTTAAATAATTTTCTAACCAAATAGATCAGTCTACTGAATAAATGAATAACAGTGAAGTTTGAGTTTTATAGTTTGGAACAGACTCTAAAGTCCATCCCTCATTCCACTGAAGGCTTCACTTCACTCAACGGAAGTAATATAAAATGCTTGAACAGCAGCTTAGTTAAAGTGGCCATTTGTGTACAAGTCACTAAATTTCATTAAAAAAATTCACACCTGTACCTTTTGGAAGACAACTAAATGCGGTCCTTTTGAAAGATGAACCAGGAGGCGAGTTAAATACAGAAATACAGTATAATAACTTATCATTGTCGTTCATTAATGATTTTTGAGTTGTTTATACAAAATAAAATCGAATAAATGGCAACATTGCAACACGCACTCACGTAACAGTAGCGGTTGGGTCGCAAAATTATGTAACTGCACTAAAGATTTAGTAATGATACCAAGCATCACAGAGGGACACTGGAGCTGTGCATTTCCCCTAATCTTGCATCCGACTTGTTTCTACAGTCACTGAATGTACGGTAACCACGTCTTCCTGCGACATACTTTGTTAACCATCTTGAATGAAATTACAGCCAAACAATCAATGTTACGTAACAAATCGATAAAGAACACATGTTGGTATTCACTCTACAAAATCCCCCAACATAACCTCTCCCACAATGATATTAGACTTATGTTCAACTCACTGCCCTAATTTATTTATTTATTTATTTTATTTTATTTATTTAGTTTATTTATTTATTATTTTATTTAATTAATTACTTAATTTATTTATTTGCTTATTTACTTATTTATTTATTTATTTATTTATTTATTTATTTATTTATTTATTTAATCTGGTGACATTAGGGCCAACAGACCTTCTCTACCACATCACCAGAATTCAGTTGTACAAAAAACAAATGTAGATAGAATAAGTAAACCAGAAAAAATGAAAGTACAAATACAAATACAAAAAGACACCAATGGAAAAAGATAGGAAGAAAAGAATGCAAGTAAAAAGATAAAATCACAATAGGTACGAAATCTTACCGGTACTAATGTAATATATTTAGTGATTGAAGTATTGAAAATACCTCTGAATCTAAGTAATCGATTGTACAAATTTCAAGAGAAGCAAAACGGAAACAATTTCTAAACATTTACAATAAAGTTAAAATATTCAGTTCACTGCATTGAAATTTACTCAGTAAGAATATGATTACCAAGTTTGTTTTTGAATAGGCCTACTATTAAATTCCAATAGTCTATTATATCATTGGGAAGGGTATTCTACAAGCACGATAGCGAGATAGTGAATGATCATGAATACGTTGATGTTTTATGTGTTGGTATGGCTAGGACGCAGATATTTTGCGTGCGTGTGTAGAAATTGTGATACGATGGTAGGTAACAGATCTCTCGAAAGGGCCATTGTATAAGAGGTGGACAATGCCATTACCTTAGGAATTTAAAAATAGGCCTACTGTGTTGTTTAGTATATATTTTTGATATAGTATGTACTTTTAATGTGCCCCTAAGCAGCTCGGCAATAAGTATTGTATTCTTTTCATTAAAAACGCGAATATGAGCTGTTAATTAAGCAACGGTCTTTGTACACAATATTCGAAAATTCACATGTTTATATAATTCTGAAACTCCTCGATGCGACACAGTTGACCGCTTGACAAGCTGCATTAAAAACAGTATCAGATGCATAATGCAGGACACAGGTAACAAGCTATTCCTGTTCCCAACTGGACGCCAGTTGTTTTTACGTTGACAACGTAATCAATATAATAATGTAATTAATGATCTATGACGTCAGATGTCACCCCTCATGTAACTAAAGCCTTGTTGTCATATGATCTGCATTAGTGAAAGGGTTTCTATTGCAACCCCCGCCCTCGTCCCTCATAGCACCAAAATTCACATTATTCATTTAATAATTGTCCATAGGGCGGAATAGCAAATCGAATACTGGCGGTGTCAGAGTTTGTATTTAAATACACAGATCCCCGCAGCCATACCGTCACTGCCAATTATTTTCAAACCACCCCTCGCAGAGAGTAGCGAAATTCGGCGTCACTTCGTCGGACGGTGGCTAATTCATTGTGAGCTCCGAACGCCCTGTTGCTGGCTGCATTGTTATTAATAACCCTGTAACTGCTACCTTATTTGCACACTGATCTTCAGGGACTGGAAATTACTCTTTTTTTTTATCTCTTTCTGTATTTCACAGCCGATTCACTCTACCAGATGTAGGCTACGTCGAGACTCGTGACTTTGGGTTAGGACTTTATTGTGCCTGTACCTAAGATCATACAATAAATCACATTAACTGACATCAGTGCTATGGCGGCTGGGTTCAAAGTTATTACCATTTCCTGTATGCCCTGTCAAAACAGCTTTTTTATTATTATTATTATTATTATTTTTTTATTTTTTTAGAGGCTTTTCACTCGAACAACAAACGAACACTTGCTGGTTCATGCGTGACGTAGTGTTGGCACGTTGTTGTGCCTTTACTTAAGGTCGTACATACAATCCTATTGACATTAGATATCACGCTGCATTGGTTTTATTTATTAGCGCTGAAACTCTTTCCATTCAGGTCAGTTTCACGTCATGAAAGAAAAGTGACAGGGGATACATTAAATCCCAATAATTGCGTGAAAAGTTTTAGTTACTCGTGATTGTTACGTGAGCATGGTTGGAATTGTAAGGATGTTTGGGACTTAAAATAAAAGTTTGATATACGAGTATATAGGGTGATTCACGAGGAAAGGTAAAACATTTAGGATGTGAATTCTGAAGTCATTCTGAGTCCAAACGTTCATATGAATATGGGTCCGTTTTCGAATGGTTACGGAGATATGGCTCTTTGATTTCACAAAAACTTCTGACATTCTATTGTACTAACGCGCATTTAGAGACAGATAACGGACAAATCTATATATATATATATATATATATATATATATATATATATATATATAATTTGAACTGGTAATGGAAATTACGGGAAAACGGCTGGACGGATTTTAATAGATGACCCCTCATTTTGAAGCTTGGAACTCAAAGTTTTTCGGAAAAATAATAGTTTTCAGTGAAATGTCAATTTTTAAACATAAAGTTCCTATTTTCCAAAATCCATCTGTCGTCAGTTTTGAGAACTACCTAATAGCATTCACGGCCGACTTGATATTCCCTTCGCTTTTTTGTAAAGGAGAAGCGAAGCGAGCATCAAGTCGGCCGTGTTGCATTTCAAAATAAAACAAAACACATAGGCCTACTACAGTAAACAATATTACACGAAGGCCATGATCTGCAACAATGCTGACATATTTAGAGCTCAAATTAAAATGGTTATTAAAAACTTAACTTACTAAAAATAATTTACAGATTCGATTCTGTGGTGTGTAATTTTCTGGGTACAGCTGTGTATTGAATATTAAAAACTACAAAACTTGAGGTGGTTTGATGACATTATTACCATTAGAAATGAAATATTATTGCAGTTAATGCCATGATGTGACTATTTTTCATTAATTATACATATTAATACTATATTGATGATATGAAAGTGAAACGTTTTGGGGTTATATAAGTATATGTAGAGAATAACTTAAATTAGATTTTTATTTCTATATTTTACTGAGTGGCGGCTATATAGTATATATAGTATCTGTTACTGAAAGCTATAAAACTTATGTAAGATAATAATATTATTAAAAATCAAATATTTTTATAGTTATTAATCAAGTGGGGTTGGGTCTTTTTCATATATTTAATGGCGGTGTGGTGTAGATATTTATATGCTTGGTTCTCTTCAGTATTGGCTCGAGAGAGAGTATCTTTCATTGTTATGGAAGCAAATAACTTTCCGAATGTCTGGTATTCTTCATTGAAAATAAATCTGAAAAATGTTTATTTGAACGTCTAATGAACTTAGTTTGCAGCATTTGCTGCACAAGCCACTAGTTTAAAGTTTATATATTCACATATGCATACATACGTAATATTCTAGACGTCGTGGTCGATGTTTCTGCACATTTTCAAAGATACCTCCTTTTGCACTGTTGCTCTCGGGTGTGAATCGCGCTCGTCGCTCGGAAGAGTTACTCGTAACTGTTCTTTATGCGGCGTGCAGCATCCAAAATACAATCGATTAGCGCCTCTCTCGTTTCCACCTTTCTTTGGTATACCAAGTCTTTCAACCAATCCCAAAGACAGTAAATACTCTTCGATCTGGTACTCATCTGGTGGAAAGCGTCGTTCATATTCAGCGACGGCACGCAAGGACCTTCCATCGCACAAACCATAAAAGTACACAATATCGGCGTATTCTGCAGTCGAAAATTTATAAGACATCTTGAAAAACACAACTTAACACTTCGGATAACTGTACCTGTGTGATTACTGTATTGTCGGTAGCTGACTGAACGGCTGTAAACTGATAAGTGATACTGTGTTTGTATTATGTGCGGGTTCTGTGTCATTACATCAGACAAGGGCAGACGATTGAACAATTGTAATGCCCCACCACCCGGTTTGTGAGGTGAATAAACTTCTCTCCACATCGCTCACAATGTCGATTGCAATGTTGCGTCATTAATTGCGATCGGTGACCGTGTCTCACGTCAGCAGCATGTGGTAACGTCTGATTCACACTGGGGCGAGACGTTTTACCAAAAAAAAAAAATGCATCTACCATCGTTCGAAAACGGACCTATGTTCATATTAACTTTTTCACTCAAAATAGCCTAAGATATCGTATCCTAAATTTTTTACCTTTTCTCGTGAATCACCCTGTATATACTGTATGTGTGTGTGTATACAGAATAAACTATAACTAATGTCATTAATTTAAGGGGATTATTCTTTGAGATATTTCAAACAAAAGAAGTTTAATACAATTTTGCTCGTTTTGCTTCCTTTTCGAGATAAAAATTGTTTTACAGTGTTGAAAAAAAAATACTTTTATTTAACGGTCACACTGTGTATTTACCTCTGATTGAGGTTCTGGCTGATATGTATAAGTTATCTATTATCAGGCAGTATATCTCACTTGACGATATGTGTCGGAGGAAGAACAATTATTATTATTATTTGTATGCTTCTGAAGTCTGATTAGTGGAATATGTAGCTAATCGGCGATGTATACATTGGAAAGGGAAAGGAACTGGCCACCCTACCCCATTATCTCCTGGCCTAGTTCCCTCATGAATGCCTTATTGGTCTTACTTATGAGGTTCAAACCTGTCTTCGGACAGTTGACTAAACAACAACAACAACAGTGTATTTTGGACCTTTAACAAGAAGCCTAGACTGACGATCATCATTGAGAGTGGCTTGAAGCAAGAACACGTCTTATGATAATGCATACGAGGGAGAAAACGGAAAGAGTTTATCATAACTGGTAATAGGCGACCATTACACGAGAAGGGAAAACGCACTAGGTCTATACCTTCCGCTATATTAAGCGAGAACGTCATGAAGTTAATTTTTCGTAAGGGTATTGTTCATTTTCACAACACTGCTCTAAAGCAACGGCCTGCAGTTAGATGATTACACTTTCTCTCCCTTTTAGAAGATAATATATTCTCTCGAACCCCTGGTGCTTCCCTCTCACTACGTCATGCCTGGGACGAAATTCATATGACAGGAAATTCGCTTCCAATTTTACCCGCCTCGCTTTTAAGAAAAAGTACCGTTAAAATCATTCATTACAACTAAATTGTACCAAATCGACTTTATTCACATGTAAATGTATATCTTGTTCAGTCTTCCATGGTGTGCGTGATGGCTAAGGGGCAGATGAATGTCCCCTTGCTTTAAAGATAGAGGGAGTCCCGTGCCGTGCTGATTTCACGTTATGGGAGCCAACAATGTGTGTCTATGTGGTCTCGAATATAGCTAAGGGTAAAGCTCAGCTACGGATGTAAATTTACCTTATTTTCTTATGTTGTAGTTTCTAAAGGAGTTCGTCCTAAGATTTTTATTGATGTTACTTGTAATATTCTCTTGCTAAAAAAATATTTAAGCTTATACGGCGACATTGTCCTTCTATGTTATAATATGATGTTATCAGCAAGACATGGGGAAAAAGTACACTAAATTCACGTAAACATCAGTTACAGTTTCATAAGCTTCTGATTACTTGGTGGTTTGAAAAGATTATCAGATAAATGACACAACTACATTTTGCAATGAATATGAGTGGCAGGAACCTATTGCACCAAAGAGAGATTCCACTACCCGCATTAATCATTTCTTCTCGGGCCGATAGCGATAATGAAGAAAAAGTTTTGGTATAATGATTCTCGGCGGAATTATTTTAAGTCAAATACACTCGTTGGTATAAATTTTACTATATTAAAGAAAAATTGATAGGAGTATAGCTCTCTATGCTGCATATCTTTACGTAGAACTACGTGTAGGTGTAATTACCTATCGACAGGTGCTTAGCTTTACCACAGTCTAGTACATACAGTCACGAAGCTTGAGGTGATTATTTGCATTTATTGTGATACAATGCTCCAAGTGGTTAGCAACTGAGAGTACTAGGAACAATAGACTGTGCGATAGTAGCGATCCTAGTAGCTAGCAACTAAAGTTCAACTGTCATTGGATGCATATTTCCTACGTATTGAGCTTCGTGACTGTGGCTTTACTGTTTTACTGCGTTAGCTTTACGTATAAGGATTGTTGACAAAACAGAGCGCGGAATGAGTCGCCAGCCAGGGGGAAAAAAGGAGAAGAAGGGGAATACATGAGGAGCAATGGGCATATAAGGAGAACAAGAGGAATACAAGATGTAAAAGGGGAATACGAGGAGAAAAAGAGGGACTACAAGGAGAATATGGAGTGTACAAAGTGAACGAGGGAAATATAAGGAGAACGGGAGAATACAAGGAGAACGAAGGGATTACAAAGAGATCAAAAGGAGCAATGGATATACAAGGAGAACAAATAGAATACAAAGAAAAGGAGAGGCGCAATGGGAATGCAGGGAGAACGTGGGGAATACAAGAAGAAAGAAAGCAGGAATACAAGGTGAACGAAGTGAATACAAGAACTGGGTGAATACAAGGAGAACGAGGGGAATACAAGAAAAACGAAGATAATATAAGGAGGACGAGGGGAATACAAGGAGAATGAGGGGAATACAAGGACGAGGGGAATACAAGAAAAACGAGGATAATACAAGGTGGACGAGGGGATTACAAGGAGAATGAGGGGAATACGAGGACGAGGGGAATACAAGGAGAAGGGGAATCTAATGAGAATAAAGGGGATACAAGGAGACCAAGGAGGGAGAACAACGGAAATACAGCAAGGGGTATGCAAGAAGAACAACGAAATACAGAAGAAGATGAGATGTTGCGTTTTCCTATGCTTGATAAGTGATAACATAACTCCCAAGTTACCCATCACCCAACCTAGTGAGAAGAAAGACATCAAAATATGAGAACACTGTTTTAATAGTACTATACTTAGTGTTTCAGATAAATGACCGACCGTATATGCCTATGCTATTAGTGTGTTGGAATGTAGGCTTCAAAGCCTACATTAGAATAACGCATTTCTTTTGGAGATATCACCTTGCAAAGCGCAACATTGTGTCATCTTTGATTTCTGTTCTTCCTCTCTTAAATTCCGCAATTCTACTTTTTGTGGTGGTGGATTATTTTTGTATATGTCCCAGTATACTGTATTCTGCTGTATACTTGTATTGTATTGTATTTATTTACATTCAATGGTATTCGTACATCGCTTCACAGCTGGAATATGGAACATGTAAAAAGATCTTAATAGTGCTATAAAGTCTTAATTATATAGTCACGGTCTAGTTGAAATATATACAAAAGAGTTTTACAATATAGTCTACTAGAACAACAGAAGGTTTAGTATCAATACAAGACAGAAATATTCATGAAGCGTTATTAAATGTCATGAATTCACCTACAGAATAGAAGGCGTGATAAATTAGGTACCTACTTCTTTAATTTGGCCCTAAATAATCTTACGTTGTGAGTTTGATTTTTTTATATCCAAAGGGAGGCTATTAAAAATGTTTATTACCATATAACGCACTCCTTTTTGATAGCACCTGAGCTGTGGCGGTAATGACATGAAATAGGGAGGGGTATTTGAAATAACCGGTAAATGTTTGACTCTTCTGGTGTTGAACCTGTGTCTCCGACGGATTTCCAGCGGCAGGGCCGTGATTGCCGCAGCGGTCGCGTTCCTTGTTATCCAGATGGCCGGGTGTCTTTACTCCGTCAGACCCTAATCCTATCTGATGGATCTGACGGGGACGCACGCGAGAGCTCTATAAAGCATTTCCACGCTACCGGCTGGCCGGCTGGCTGGTCATTCCTGTGGTTGGTTTCCTGTGCTGCCGCTGCGTCAAATGTGGAAAACAAACACGCCATTGTGACAGCGGCCCCACCCCTGGAGACCTGTCGTCGATTCTCTTTTGTTATTTGTTGCCAGGTTCTAATCATCTGGTTGGGGACAGTGGCTCTTTGGTTGATTTTGTGCACGAGTTTAATTGTTAAATTGATGTAGGGTAACTTCTGTTGTGCGCGGTTACGCCCATAGACAACACATGCGGCTAGTTTTCAGCTGTTACTTCCGCCGAGTTTTCCTCTGTCTGTTTTTCATTTTTCGAGAACAGGCTTAAGGTTGGTCCACAATAAACCGGGAACGGAAACGAGAACGGAAATAATGTTACAATAAATGTATTTAAATGTGAGCATTCACAATTAACTATAGTGAATGCTCACATTTAAATACGTTTATTTTAACATTATTTCCCTTCTCTTTATCGTTGTTTCCGTTTCCGGTTTATTGTGAACCGGCCTTTATTCTCCACTATGATCCAGGCCTTAGTGTTTTTGTTTTAAATCTAGATGATTCCTGGAAGTAGAGGCGCCAATTATTATGGGTTCCCCCCCACTATTACGGCCAAGAGTAAAATGGTTATGGGAAAGCAAAATTATCACAGCAAAAAGAATAAACGTACACAGGGTGATCCACGACTAATGACCCGCACTTTAGAAATCAGTTGTATGGACCATTTTGACCATAAAATGTCATATTTAGATTTAGATTTGGATTTATTTAATAATAACATACACGTATACATAAAAAACGCTACATTAAAGTACCCCGAAAGAGCAAAGCTCGTGTTCGGGGACAGTTCCGTTTTATTAGAAAGACTTGAAAATGACAACAATTTTACATTGTTCACCAAACATACCTATTTTTTCTGAATTAAAATTTAAGATTCTGATTAGGCCTACACAGATTATACATACAGGTAATTCACAAAAACAGAAATCTCTACTGTTTCTAAAATAAAATTTAAAATTCTTGCACTAAGATCAAATTCTTAATAAGAGTAGATAGAAACATACATAAATATACATATTTACTTTGTAGACAAAATACTTAAGAAAAAGGTCACATAAAGATGATAATAAAATTAGTAAATAATAATACTAGTAATAACTGAGTGAAAAAAGAGACGATGTTGAGTTTGGTGGATTAATATTAGCTTATTATTAGTAGTATAATTAGTACAGGTCATGTTGATATAGTAACCAAGATAAGATAGAAAACATATAGTTAGGGTAGAAATAAACTTGTTTTACAATACATGGTACATATAATACAGGGAAATCTGTCATATAAATTTTTTAATTCTGGATCTGAAAATTTCATTGCTTAAAGTAGTCAATTCTGGATGAAATTTTATTATCGGATTATATAGACGTGGACCATAATTTGTACTGTGTAGTAAAGCAGCATATGTGAAACATTTAGATTAAACTAAATTAAGAATTTCATTTCGTCTTGTATTATGATCATGTGGCTGAGCTACAAATTTCATTATATTTTTATGATAGAATTTCATTAAAGAGTATTTATAAATTAGGTCAATTCTAAAAACATTCAATTCGGAATGGATCAAATTTGTTGCATAATCCAGTCGCCGTTTCAAACAAATATTGATTATACGTTTTTGCAATAAGGAAGAAGAGCAGTTTTTGTAATGCCTCCCATCCAATTATACCATATTGGATAACAGATTCAACTATAGCCAAATAGGCCTAAACCTAACGTAATACATGAGTAGGCAAGTAATGGCGAAGATTTACAAATTTGTAAATATGAACTACGGGTTCGATTATCAACTGTTAAAGAAGATACGGCTGATGGAATCCTACCAATGTAGCAGTGGTTTTGAGCAGAACTTAGAGTTAGTCGCTTAAAATACATAGAAATATTAATTCAAAACACTGACTGTATTAGTTATAAAATAATCATACCTCAGTTTGGAAGTAGATTTTCAAATATCTCTTCCTCCATTTCAATGTGCTTGGGCGCGTGGATGTGAATGGAGCCTAGAGTACCGTACCTCGTAACGGCTGTCTCTGATGAGCGAAGCTCATAATGACCAGACCTATCTTCCTTTTCTCCCCCATACTACACGTCACAGCGCAACATTCCGTTTAGTTCACGTTCCAATATTTCTATTACGATGCAACTCCAAAGCCTGATTCATAGTATACATTGTTACGAATAACTTTCAAACTGATTCCTAAAGCGAGGGTCATTAGTTGTGAATCACTCTGTAGGTGTATATATATATATATATATATATATATATATATATATATATATATATATATATATATATATAAAGTATTAGGCCATATGAGTGTTACGATGTCAGCGTTCAATTTTCAACCCAGCGTTTCATTGGACGACCTAGAGATCCCTTCCCGTTTGGACAATAGCGAAACATGACTTTTGGGATTCTATGTGTACGCATGCAATGCAGATTATTTATCTATTTGTTCTGATAATGTTGCATGTGATACATGGTAGGTTCTAATTATTGTAATTCTTCCATTATATTCTCACTACGTTTATGATCTCATTTGGTATATCCTGCTCTGTATCTCATTAGTTTCATTTTATTAGGCGTTATTCTGCTTTCGTCTTTCTTCCTTAATGTCCATGCCTCATTACCGTAACAAAGTACGAGTCTCGCCAAGGCCTTGTATAGGAAATTGTAGTATGTCTTTGTACTAAGGAGAGTTTTCATAATATTAATTTTTCCCATCGTTTTTGTGTATTTAAACATTTTCTCTGGATTGTCCATTTCATCGAAAAAGATAATGTGTAAACGAAATTACTCTTTCTAAAACTGTGAAAGTAATCTGGAAAATCAAAGTAGCCCTGGTTTACTAACAAATTAAAAGTAAAACATTGAATAATAATGTTCAATAAAAAAACAAATGATTGTTGAAATTTAAAAAAAAAAATACGCGAGTTTTTTTTTTTTTCATTAAGTATTTAGAAGCAACGTGGAAGAGAAGTGATATTTTCACGCATATTTGTTACGAAATAACGGAAATGTGTACGTATGAGGGTAACTGAGTTGCATGTTGGTTGCAGGTGGTGCCATGTCGGAGGAAAACGAGCGGGACGCTGGGTTCTGCTCGGGCGAGGACCTGGAGGACCCTCTGGAGGCGGAGGACGACCTCCACTCGCCTACCGACGTGAGTGAGGACAGTGTCGAAGTCAAGGTGCTGCCCATCAGCCTGCGAAATATCAAGAACAAGCGCAAGTGTGCGGAGCCGCGCAAAGTCGCGAGCGAGGACGACGACGTCCTGCCGCCCTACAAGAAGCGGCGCCACTTCGTGGACACCGACGCCGCCCCCAAGAAGCCGTCCCCGATACTACAGGACGAGGTCCCTGCGCCACCCCGCCCTTCATCCGTCACGTCCCTGCCTGGAGTTGCGAACCCTGCGAGTCCTTTCAGGCCCTGGAGCCAGGGAGCCGATCAGAGGAGATGCACCGTAGGTACTCCGTCCCCACCGCCGACGACGCCGCGACGTTGCCAGTCTGCCACTGTGACGTCGCCGCCGGAGGTCCTGCCGCCCTACAACGACCGGGTACCTTCACTGCCCCACCAGCAAGAGGAACCGCTATCTCTGGTCCTGAAATCAACCCCTGTTGATGGCAGGTCTCCCCAAAGAAGGGACCGCCCCGAACCTAGACTTTTCGGAGTGTCCCCGCCCCGTTTTCCCTCCAGTGCAGTGATTCACCCAGCGGTCAGTGAGCCCCTTGTGAGGTATCACCCCACAGGTGTAGTTAGAACTCAGAGGTTCGAGGCTGTGGACTTCTCAGGTCCTGCTTCGACTCCAAGAAGGACGTTGTCAGAATGCACAGAAGTCGAGGACTTGAGCGGTGGTTTGAAGCCTAGGACCGGTGCACAGTTCAGTGTGGAATCCCTACTCGGAGGGGCGAAGCCCCAGGATCCTAAACCGGGGCCATCGTCGGAGAAGCACAAACAGACTAGTCCAGGAGGAGCAGGAGGAGGCCAGCAGAGGAATTACAAGAACATGACGCGGGAGAGGCGGATCGAGGCCAATGCGCGCGAACGCACGCGGGTGCACACCATCAGCGCCGCGTTCGACACGCTGAGGCGCGCTATTCCTGCCTACTCGCACAACCAGAAGTTGTCCAAGCTGTCCGTCCTGCGCATCGCCTGCTCGTACATCCTGACGCTGTCCCGCGTGGCGGGCGCCGACTACAGCGCCGATGGCAGCGAGCCCTCGCTGTCAGAATGCGTGGACCTGGTGTCGCGCACCATCCAGACCGAGGGCAAGCTGCGGCGTAAGAAGGAAGACTAGACTGAGCAGGGACGAGGCGCGCCGATCCCCCTGGATGTGGAGCTAGAATTCCCACAGAATTACGACTTCATCAATGCCATCCCACAAATGCTTTCTCGAAATTTATTTCCTTACAAGAATAATAGGGATTGGTGTGCTGATACATCACGCAACTCCCGCCATGTTGAGACTTCTGAAAAGACAAAAGTTCAAACTCTAAAATTATTTTTCGTATATTAAAATTGCAAGTTTAACAAGAAAAATGTAAAAAGAAATAAAATTATCTCTGAATACATTTCCCTAATGTAAATATTAGCAGCATTTTTAAGGGAAGATTAACCACTCTATACTCTAATGCGCCAACATTAATGTAGTTTATTTAATGATCCATTATCTCACGATCTACTGAAGATATACCGTACTAGCCACCGGCGTAGCTCAGTCGACTAAGACGCTTGCCTGCCGATTCGGAGTTGCGTTCGGGCGCGGGTTCGATTCCCGCTTGGGCTGATTACCTGGTTGGGTTCTTTCCGAGATTTTCCCCAATCATACGGCAAATGTGAGGTAATTTATGGCGAATCCTCGGCCTCACCTCGCCAAATATAATCTCGCTATCACTAATCCCATCGACGCTAAATAACCTCGTAGTCGATACAGCGTCGTTAAATATCCAAATAAAATAAAATATACCGTACTGAAATTTTTACAGAATGAAGATGCAAAGCTTCTAAGCAAGCTAGCGCTGGCTCATGTTGTCAAGAATATACGTTCTAAAAAAATATTTTATTTTTTAAAACAATGTTAATATTTTGTTATTTTTATGTAGATTTCTTGTTTTCTTAGGTACGGTACTATAAATGATAGAGGAACAAAATTTTAAGCACATGTCGACAATAATACAATAATGAAATGGACGCACACTAAGTGATATATGTCTATTAGTTTGATCAGAAAAAAATATTTAAATAAAAAATATCAGCGTTGTTTTAAAAAGTCAAATATTTTTCTACAACATGTATTTCGTGATAAATCTACGTCAGTTTGCTTAGAAACCTTGAATCTTTGTCTTTTAAAAATTTCAGTAGGCCTACAATATCTTCAGTAATTTTTGAGATAATGGGTTATTAAATAAGCAAATTACATTGGTATAGGGCAGTTAATCTCCACTTAATGCTTTCTTAAAATTTAGTTAGACGGAAATGCAGGTTTCGAGAACAGCGGCCTGTCCGATGCTATTTTGAAAATCGGCTCTGATTACTTACGATATTTTTTTTCCGTGACAAGAGTAGCAGGGATCATATCATGAGATTCTTGCTACATGTCTCTGTAATATATAGAGTTGAAATTGCCTGAAAGAGCAAAAGATCAAACTCTGATTAGAGGATAATATTCATACGAGTAGCAAAGAGAAGAAACCACCGGCGTTTGCCTGCTGTTCCTGAGTTGCACTTGGGCGTGGATTCGATTCCACTTTGGACTGATTACTTGTTTGGGTTTTTACGATGTTTTCCGCAACTGTAAGGCGAATGTCAGATAATCCTTGGGCTCACCTCTTCTCACCAAATATCACCTCTTTTTCACGAATTACATCGACGCTAAATAACCCAGTAGCTTTTACGAACAAATGAATCGGTTCATTTCCTAGGAACAAGTGAATAAACAAAATTCCGTTTATTGCAATGAGCTAAATGCGTGTTGTCTTTTTTATACAAAATTTGAGTATGGTGTTCCGAATCGATGTCGATAATGATATGTCATACGTTTTTCTGGGCCTTTCAACATGCCACGCATTGGTGGACGTAGGCATTTTCTCGAAACCGAATCTATTGCTGGCGTTGCTATGAAAGCAAGTCCCAAGGAGACGAATATGCCATACCTGCACAACTTGTCAACTTCATCTAAAAACCTATCCCTATCGCATAAAACGTGTTCAGGCATTACGCCAGCTGTAGAAATGGATATTATAATTACGTGGGCTCCACGTTCCCCAGACTTGACACTACCCCATTTCTTTGTTAGAGTTTTGTAAAGAAAGATGTCTAGGCTTATACACAGCAACCCAGGGATATTGACGATCTCAAAGCAAAAATTCTCTCGGATTTTGAAAATATTATCCTGAAGTATAAGAGAAGGAATTAGCCTCAGATTGTGAAGTGTGTTGAGCACGGAATACTGAGCACGTTGAATTCTAATGTGGTCGAAACTCGTATAGTCTAGGCTTACTTCTGGGCTGTAGTTACAGATTACTGAAAAGTCAATAGTAACAGTTCGCATGTTACAGCGTTTTTACTTTATGTCCTCCCAAACAGATCACACGGTATTATCAGTCGATGATCCCAAAGGCATACATTTATTCCGTTCAAGAGGAAAGTAAAAATAACACGAAGATTACTGTAGGAATCGCTACTCCAATAGGCGTATCTGCAATTTCCATTTTTTCCAACAGTTGTTAGCTTTTATAAGGAATAACGTGCTGAGAGAGTAATAAAAATACCCCACAGCAATACCAGATCTCGAATTTACCAAAAACAAAACAATTGTAAGTAAACTGTACATAGAGGAGTGATGAACAGGCAGGAGAAATAATTATTCTGTTTCTCTTTTCAACCACGTGGAAAATTTTAGCAACTATCTGAAAGAGCTAGCAAGCGAACACAGCAGTATTTGCAGAAACTTTTTTACAAATCTTAGCCCCACACACGCCTATTCTCAGCCCTTATACTGTTTGTACAAGAATTCTGAATAATACTGGCGTTTTGAAGCCAACTGTTATGAAAACAGAGAACTACCATACTCGTCTTCAAAGCAGGAAGCCTTGGCTATGACAACATTGAAATGTCTTCACTCGTTTCCCACAAGAACGACTATGTTTCTGGTATATTTTCATTATAAATCTATTCTGCAATGTATAGCCTGTATAATATAGGCTGTATTATTAATAAACTATTATAAAATTTAGTACCTAAACTACGCAAAAAAAAAATTAATTGATGTAGCTATACTGTTCTAGGTATGGCTATTTTTTATGTATTTTTTACATTATTTGGATAAGATATCGTATTTCGTTTTTCAGCTTTAAAATATTTAAATAGTCCAGTTTTTTTAAACTTGAAATGTTTATGCGCATAATATTCGATAAATCTGGTGACCCTTTCTGTTAATACGATGACGTCATCAAAGTAAGTTTTGTGTGTTATGTGAGGTTTCTCGTGGTTTCCCACAGAGTCCGCGTTACTTCATTCTGTACATAATGTACCTCGTGGTTTCTTATGCTATGAGCTACACTAATTATCTCCGTCTAAGGTTCAAAATCCCATAGTTAAACATCAGAAATCTTATGTGTAAATTTTTAACGTAAAACGTTTATTCTCTCTTAACAGTCGACAAATATGGTCATACTTTTTGTTATTATGGTGACGTCATCCAAACGCACTACGTCACGCAAGCGATAAGAAACTTAGTTTAATAAACTAATGTTATTCGTACAAAAATTGGTGCGATTAATAAATGCGAGGATATAAAGACAAATAATAAATTTAAGGTATTCTTATTCTAAAGTACTTAAGATTATATTGATCGTGAAACGAGCGGGCCTAAATTCAAATCCTGATTGAGGCAAATTGCCTGGTTGAGTCTTTTCCCGGGGTTTTCGCCTCAAACCATAAGAACAAATGCTGGGTAACTTTCGACGCTAGATCTTGAACTCATTTCGCTGACATTATTACCTTCATTTCACTCAGACGCTAGATAACCATTACAGTTGATAAAGCGTCGTAAAATAAACCAATTGTATAAGCATTGGTATTAATTTCTAAATCAGTCCAATCCTCTAGGTCTGTGATGACATAATAGGCCTATTTATTACGATTTAAAACAACTCATTAGCGTTATATTGGCGTGTGAATCGTTTCGACTATTAATCGCATTGTAGTATCGAAACGAGGAGGCCTTTAGTGAGTAATTAACGAGAAGACTCCGTCTTGTTACATTTAAAGTCGAAGTGTGTAGAGACGGAAATTAAAAAAATAAACGCATTATTTTAAATCCCAAACATCCTTACAATCGCAACCATGCTCAAAATAACACTCACGAACAGCATAAAGGTTTCGCGCAATTATAAGGATTCGATGAATCCCTTGTTATTTTTTTTAAACACGCTGGTCTCTTTTTCATCATATTTTACTACAAGGAGAAAGAAATCTGTATTTCCGTCAACATGTCGAAATATTTGTAGCATCACAGTTCTTGGTTTATGTATTGCATGCAAAGATTTCTATAATGAATACCAACATCAAAAGTCAAGCAGCAGGTATCTTAATTTTCTTCGAAAATACCTGTGAACTGTTGCCACAAATATCTCTCAAGTTCTTCAGTATATATTATTATTGATGAGTAAACATATTGTAAATCTGTACGTTCAATTCCTGTGAACAATGAACTTAAACCATACTCATTAAGTGAACATGTTAATGCAACACCAGAAAAAAAAACACATTTTTTAGTTATTTTAGTTGTCATGCAGGTTTTCCTTTATTTCTGATTGCTTAACATTAGTTTTCTTACACTATTTCTATATAAATTTAATGATTTTGTAAGACAGTTTGAAAATTGTATGTTTTACGTAAGTTCCCTTAAGTTATGCAGTTACTGGACTCATCTGGAACTTTACACGATATTATGAGTGAGCGGCACTTTAAAAAGTGTTTTCATAAGCCATTTGAAAATGGGACTTCAACTGCTACAAGGGAACAGCTTAAGTGCCATTTCATACAGAGCCACTTTGCAGCGCTCCTGTGTGGCGCTGTTCAGTTGCTCAAACAGATTATCACAGCTTAATTGACCGCTTTGTGTGAACAGCCCAATGCTTTGTTAGCTGAAGATTACAGCACTGCCGAGTTGCTGATGGCGAGGATCGTCCACTGACCGCCATAATGACTCGGTTGCGTGTGAATGCCTACATTTAAAACAATATTTTTCTATCAGTGGCGATGCAACAAAGTGGCTGTGTATGAAACGGTCCTTAGAAGGAACATTATTCTCACATGGTAATAGTAAGACACATTTCTCGCATCCAGGGACTCTTCGATTGGTGACGAACTGTTTTTGTCTTTCTTGTGCCGCTGCAACTCTACTGCCGTCTTTTGTTATCGGTAATGGAATAACAAACTATAACAACGAAGCAATGCACTACGAAGTTGTTAACGTCATTTAAAAGAAAGACTGATTTTTATTGAACCATATGCAATGAAGTACAGTTACAAAATGTGTTGTTCACATAATTTGTGTTCTTTTTCCTCAAAGAGATTTCTTTATTTATATTATTGTTGTTTAATAAATGTTTAAATAGTCATTATTGATCTGAGTCATTGTCTTTTCCTAACTGATGTTAATGATAATTAACTTAACTCTTTACTCGCATTTCCAAGTATGATGGAATTCTGTGGAGTACAGAGATTAGGTACATCTCTATTAAGAGTTCAAATTTGTATCTTTATAGGCCTAAGTCAGAATAGAAAGAGAGGGAGGAATATGGTATTATTTCTATCTCTTAATCAGTTCCAAAGACTGTAACAGCTAATGAATAGTGTTGTGTTAAGATTTGAGACTTTGCAACCGTGTGCTGAGATATAATTTCTTAGATTTCGGACTATCAAGTTAATCTGGGATCGTAGAAGTTATGCTTGGCTATTCCAAACATACGTACAAAAAGAGACCGTGCCTGAAGCATTAAATAGGCCCTACACTAAGTCCAAAAAGAACAAAGGGAAAAATTAATGAAATTATGAACTTCAATAGGCCTACTGAACATATATTTTTAAGTATAGTTTAGGTATACAGTCATGCCAATAAACTGTAACAGGTAAAACCTAGGTGAATTCATAGTAATGGAAAGTGACAATGAGTTTGAAAAGCAGCATCTTTGTAGTTGTTGGTATTTGAACATGCATAACCAATATTACACACATACATCAGGTGGTCAAATAATCTTTGCCGTCTGCAGTAACTTTTTTATTATTGTCTTATAAATTGTATACAGGGTGATTCACGAGGATTTACCGTCCTTTATGGAGCTTATTTCCGAAGACATTCTGAGCAAAAAATGTCATATAAACATGGGTCCTATTCTCAATATTTACAGAGTTACGTTTCGTTATTGGAACGCATTGTTGTGAACGCGTGATCTTGGTCAGAGTGCAGTCAGCAGCCAGCGCGAGCGCTACGGAAATCAAAGATAGCCGTATGCAGTTACATAGAGCGACGAGTGCCGTTCACAAGCGTGCGGCCAAGTGTACTCAAGCGTACGCGACATTTTTTAAAATGTGCTGTAAACTCTCCAAGACTGTAAATTAGGATGCAAAATTGAATTGCAAATATTTAAGTCGGTGCAAGTGGTGTGATTTGTAATAATTGTTGTGATACGTGCGTAAGAATATGTAAGTTTCTAGTAAAAAATAGAAAAAGATATGTGTACGAAGCAACTAAGGAATTCACAGCACTTTTTTAGCTTCATTATACGTAGTTGCAAATTAAAGAAATGATACTTCTGAATGGTTCATTCTCTATTTGTATTATTCTTTAACCTTCAGACTAAAGAAAAAACGTATTTTACAAACATCTTTAAATTAGTGTAACTCTGAAAATATTGACATTTTTTGTTCAAAATTTGTTCAGAAATAAGCTCCGTAAAGGATGGTAAATCCTCGCGAATCACTCTGTATAATGAGGAAGTCGAATTTATTTGTGTGATTAAGCACTTCTGAGATATCAAGGGCATCCAAACGACTACTTGTTCTTCTTCACCAACAATGGAGAATCCACCGGTGTGGCTCTGACAGTAGCTCGTTTTCCTGCTGTTCCGGATTTGCGCTTGGACATTGGTTTGATTACATGGTTGGGTTTTTCGAGGTTTGCCCCAACTGTGAGGCAAATGTCAGATAATTCGAGAATAATTCTCGCCTTCTCGCCAAATCCCTTCTCATCATCAATCCCGTCGATGCCAAATAAATTAGATGCCAAGAAAATGGGAAGACAAAATGTACATCCTTACTGCCACTAAGTTGTATGTCACTGGTATTCTTCCGATAATTCGCCAGTATTTTCGCCATGAAATCACACATTTTTCTTAAATTATCTCATTTCCTTCGTTGCAAACTTTTAGAATTTAATTAAAGTAAAGATAATTTTATCTCTCAAAAGTACCTAACAAGTCAAAATTTGTTTCCTTTGTTCATTACCATTAGTACATTTCTTGATATACAAATCTGGGGTAAAGGAGGATGTCATTTTTTATGCAGAATGAATTTTGTTCCCCAGGTGAACACACGAGTTAAATTATGCAATTGAGTGTGCAAAAATAAAAATAATACTAGCATTTGATGTGTTTTATTTGTGAAAAAAATTATTTGCGATAAGAATTCGAAGTTTAGTTTTCGTTTAACTCGAAACTCATTTTTGTGACATATCTCCCTTTACCCAAACAACATAGAAATAATGTCGAAGAGCCTTGTTAATAGTTCAAAACTAAAGAAATTATTTCGGGTAACAAAGGTGATTGGATAGCTCTGTATAAATATTTAATTTATGTATTATAAAATGTGATAATATAGTCTAGGTGTTAAAAAATTGGAAATGCAATTCAAAAACCGAGATAACCCTTATCTGAGATGAAATTGAGTGCATACAGAGAAAAAAAAGTTTAACACGACACTGTGACGTAAGCACTGGATGGCATGTACAAATCTTCATCTAGGTTATACCAGATGTTGAACCGACGTCGCTTCTACTATTTCATTAATTTGGTTACGCATATGCATGGAGAATTTTTGCGTCATTTTCCATTGTTATGTTGCTTGGACTAGCGAAGTATTACGTACGCAACAGAATAAACTAAACCTTCCTGAGGTCAAGCAATAGGCCCAGTACCTGAGGTCCAATAAGCTTAGGTTGTGAAATCAAATCTCAACAAGTGGTTGCAAAATGTGGAATCTTGACCACTCGGTCACTAGGGAAGTCTGAAATTTCACAATGAATTACATATTTCTTCCACTGTGAAAATTTTGTTGCAACTTTGGTACTCTGCTTGCACGATATTAATTCAAATGAAATCAGCAAATATCTTTTCATTTCTTTTTTGTGAGGTTGTAGTTCATATAGGTAAGACACTTGCTTTCCTTCGTTATACACTTTTCAAATCTCGCCATACGTCAGTTTTGAGCGTACTACTCTTAAATTTTCGTAAAACAGTTTTTGTATATCATTATTTCCTTTCAAGAACTTGCCCTTTTGACTTATTACGGCCTGAGTCTTTTGAAACTTATGAGCGAATATTAAGACATTCACAAGTAGTTTATGGATTATTATGGCATAAAGCTATCAATTTTTCAAATAGCACTACGTACTTGAATCATGTTACATTGATTACACACATTAAGACGAGTTCAAAAATGTATCACAATGTCACCTTCCCGATCAATAACAACAATAAAATGCAGAATGAATGACATCAGAATGTGCCGTTTGTTGCGGTGCTCCATTCATCTTGTGCATTAACTTACACAAAACGAAAGACGACTGACGTCCGTACACGTTGTGTGTTGTGTGTTTGCTGTCTTAAGCACAACAACATGTCGACGCCACAATCCACGTACAATGACCTGCACGTTCTCCGGACCTGTCGCCATTCGACTTCTTCCTGTGGGGAACTGTAAAGGACAGTGTGTACCAGAACACTCTGTCAACACCAGACGACATGCAGCAACGCATTCGACAGGTTTGTGTATCCATTCAGCCAGCAACGTGCAGGACAGACATACTGTCTTACGGGGAACGCCTTCGAATGTGCATTAATGTGAATGGTCACCATTTGGAACATCTTCTGTGACTCTCAAAGCATAACATTATCACATTGGAAGTAAGTTTTTGTTTCGTTTTGTTGTTATTCATTAGGAAGGTGGCATTGTGATACATTTTTGAACTCGTCGTAATGTGTGTAATCAATGTAACATGATTAAAGTATGTAGTGCTATTTTAAAAATTGGTGTTGTCACGTGTATCTTGTACTATAATGTAGTTACATGCACCAAATCTTCACACTCATGTTAGGCCCTCGTTCTAACATAACGCTCAAAAACAAAAATTCCAATACCTATCCAAACAAAAAAGTTATTATAGGTGAACAAGATAAATGGGACACCATGTGTAGTAGGAATACTATCCTATGGAATATTGTAAGAAATACTGTAACAGATTAATTATTTTGTTTTTGTTTTAATGCGATTTGTGTTATATTCAATTTTATGTTTTATTGTTTTATACACAAAGTTAAGTGATAAAGAATGGTTTACATTTGAAAGTCTGACCAAGTTCTTCATTGCAAACAGAACTATCGAGGTACAATCTAGACTGTTGAGATACAGAGGCGCGAGAGAAGATGTGAGAGATTTCCGTAAGTATAGGAGCACAACGAGCTGCCTAATGTGACGTATCAGAAACAGTATTCGAATAAAAACATCGAAATGAAAAGCTGGCCACACTCAGAAAGAAAGGAGTGAAGATAGAGCTGTTGCAGTCGATGAATTCGACAGTCATTACTTACTTACTTACAAATGGCTTTTAAGGAACCAGGAGGTTCATTGCCGCCGTCACATAAGCCCGCCATCGGTCCCTATCCTGTGCAAGATTAATCCAGTCTCTATCATCATACCCCACCTCCCTCAAATCCATTTTAATATTAGCCTCCCATCTACGTCTCGGCCTCCCTAAAAGTCTTTTTCCCTCCGATCTCCCAACTAACACTCTATATGCATTTCTGGATTCGCCCATACGTGCTACATGCCCTGCCCATCTCAAACGTCTGGATTTTAAGTTCGTAATTATGTCAGGTGAAGAATACAATGCGTGCAGTTCTGTGTTGTGTAACTTTCTCCATTCTTCTGTAGGCCTACATACCGGTATTATAAAGTTTCTATATAAGATAAAAACTGGTATCAACTTGTAAAGAATTTCATTACCTTTCGAGAGAAAAATAAAGTAGGCCTAAGTTTTTGAGAAATAAATGGATTCCGAGGAAAGTACGATAAGAAATGCTGTTCCCCTGGAAGAAATTTGTAGAGACGAGTTTTTAATAAAACACTTAACGCCATTAAGATTGTTTTATATAATGAAATTATAAATAATTATCCGTTTGAATTCATATTTCTCTTTACACTTTGTACCACTTACAGTATATGATATCTTAGGCCTATATGTAACAGTAAATTATAAACTAAATTGCAGGCACTATTTTTAAGCCTCCCAATACCATTGTCATAATCACCTCCCTTAGAATGATCTCTAACCTCACTTTCGCTGACGTCAGAGACACATTCTTTACTCTCGCGATCAGTATATTTCTCAGTTACAAATACGTTTTACGTGCTTGAATGTTTAATTGAAGGGTTCAGAACCATGGTGGGCCAAGCGCCATTTACTAAAACCGTAGAAAACAAGGGTTAAAATGATGTTATTACCATAATTCAATGGAAACATATAGCAAGTAATATAAAGTATACACATTAAAACTAAATGATATGTCAATCTTCATTAAACTATGGTATTCACTTAACTTCAACCCTTGCTTTCTCCGTTTTTAATAAATGGCGCTTGGCCCACTATGGCTCTGAAACCTTCAATTAAAGATCTTGATATTATGCTTCGGTCCCTAAGGAACGATTCTCAGTACTTCTATGGGCATGGAGAAGAGCATAATTATATGTCATATGTCGTTGCAGGCTTTTGTTAATGTTTTCATATCGAATTTTTATGAAGGAGAAGCGTTTTTTTTTCTTTTTTTTTTACATTTTAATCCTTCCTACTGGAAATTTTGACTGCATTATTTACATGTATTGCAGTAAGTTACATTACATCTTAGGTATAGGCTAAACGCTAAAGGATTAGATAGTATAATGCTTCTTACATTTGCACACAGTTTATCCAGTTAAAATTGCTTGAAATTGGTCACGAAGAAACAAAAATTCCGCTCCAGATTGCCAGGACTTACCATAGCTAATATGAAATCCTCTGTTTAGCACTACTAGGCCTACTGTCACAATATGTTATTTCTCTGCTATGCTATACTGATGTTACTTCGCAGTTTCAGCTTCGGAAATTGGCTCCTCATAATATGCTGTGTACGCTGACCAAGTATCTTTGACATGAATAATGTTTTACCAAGTCATATCTTTTACTACATAATCCAACATTGCAGATACTATGTTTGGCGGAAGGCACAGATTGCAACCATGTGGGAGATTACCATTTTTTAACTATCCTTATCAAAAGGACTAAGCTTTGTTTTTCTCCCTTAGAAAGTTTAGTTTGTTATTGTCTTCTTATTGATGTAGAACGGTCTCCATCTATAAATTTTAATAAATGAGTACAGCTAGGAAAGTAAGACTTCAGTCAAAAACATTGGTATGCGCAGTAGACCATGATACATCTCTGTAGCGGCCGGCGGAATGAAGTGCCTTCTCTTATGCACTATTTGGCTGAAGTCTAATCTTTCCAGTTATACATTCCTGCTACATGTTATAAATTAATATAGATATACTGTATCTTAATTGTAACAGGATAACAATCTTATTTCCTCCTTGTCTGTACACAGCTGTACGATGAAAACCAAGAGATAACTAGAAATTATAAATTACAAAAAGTAATAAAACTTATATTTTTAAATATTTTAAGAATCTTTTTATAAATGAACAAGTTAAACATTCAGCGTTGATGTAAATATTTCTGCAGCAGAAATCTAAAATATTCTACCAAATAGGTGATGTGCAGTGATTGTAAAATTTCTAGTGGTGTTCAGTTTTCAACGAGAATTCTGCATTACTGTGAAGATTAGTAAGTTATTATTTCACTTCAACAAAAGCGAAAATATCACTACATTTCAGGTAATTTTCGAGTGTCTCGAAATGAGCGGAATTTCGCTATAGTTGGGCACACTGGTTGATCATAGCGTTGGCTGTAGATTGTTGACATTCCACAGGAAACTGTTGTCGTTTTTATAGGAAAGAACTTCAAAAAGAATATAACAGGAATTATCGTTTCAAAAGTTATCTTACTGTACATCATTCTGAAAGCTCGCAGTACTTTTGGCACTGCAATATCAGCGTAGGTCTACTGCAAATTTGAATTCTTGCCGTCCCTAACAAATTGCAGTGGCCCGGAGTCATATTGACATGTGTTTTCATTGGACCTTTGTTGTGCACTATTTTGCAGGGAAGGAATATTGTGCTTATGTGTAGGAACACCCAATAATGACACTCATTGTTTAACCAGAGCCCGAGGTGACGCAATGACTGTACAGTCCCCTCCAACGTAAAATAAACTACCCTCGTCCCAACCGCAAATTGAGAATACCTGGCCTATGTAAATGAAAGACATAAAAGCTTAACATATTTGAGTCCACTCGACATCACTGCCATTTTCCATCACTTTCAAATTTGTGGGTTATGCAATACATTTCTCCGGATATGGTAAGTTAGTGATACGTGAAGAAATTGCTGTGAGTTATTAAATGATGCAAACATTTCTCAAAAATGGTTATATTTTGTTGTAGAAATTAAAAGAGTTTAAATGTACTATTCTCCAGAGTTCTGAGACATTTGTTGTTTTATTTTAAAAGTTTAGTATAATTCTACACTTAAAAAAAAAGTCACTGACATAAGGAAAAATGCTGAAAAAATTGTGCAGGTTACAGTTAGGGCACAAAAGCATGCATATTATACTATACTTCGGGTCTCTGCACATACATCTTATATTAAAATCATGTATGAAGTATGGTATAGTATACTATATTCTCAGGAGTCTGTAAAAGAAGTTATAAAATTTAAAACGATTTTTAATGTATTGTTTTTACACCACCTTTCTGGTTTTGTTACTATAAAATATTCATGAACATGTACAGGTTCTACGTAAGAATGCATTGGTATCATAATTATTTGGGGCGAGAGTTTGATGCAGTTAAAATTCTGAATGAATAGAGACCTACATTAGATAACACTGCAATAGAAGTTATAGTTCAACCTTGTGACTTAAACTGCGTGAAATTAGTGCGAAATGTGATACGAATTCGAAATATTTGTTCTTAGCTAAAAAGAAAAGTACAAAAAATATGTGTAATTGTATGATACTTAATATTTCTCTATGGGAACCTATGGATAATGTTTTGAAATAGGCCTGAAAGCGTAATGTTCTCAGCGTTTTTAAACCATGGAGCACTAATTAGTTCAACCTTCAGAGTTACTGCGTTCGTGATTTTAATGGTAACTTATTGAGTTGGTTCGTTCCGGAAGGGAGGAGAAGTTAAATTTCAATACACATTTATAAAAACCAAAAACTTCATGAAAACTTATTCTTGTGAGATATTCAAAGTATAAAATATTACCAACTTCGCTTGAATAAGTAATACTTTAATATAGAACTTTCGCCTTGTGATTTTACTGTCTTGTGCATTTACATTATAATAATATTTTATCATAAAATGTATTTGCAAGTGAACTGTTCAGAAAATAATTTCCGATTGTAATTATTAAGCTTTTATGAAGTTAATGAACAAAAATACTTACAAATGCCACTTTTCTACGTAGTCACCATTTCTGTTCACACATATTTTGTGACACATCCCAAAACTGTTGATACCATCTCCAAAGAAATCTACTCAAATTATGAAAATAGTATATGCCAAAGATTTTGAACACATCACTTTGAAATCATTAAATTCCAGCACTCTCTGCAGGGATCTAAAAGTAGAAATTAGTCGTGAATGAGATCCGGAATTTAGATGACATGTGTCATCTGTGTTGTTGCATCAATGTTTTCATGGTATTCATAAAATGCGATCTTGCATTATTTGATGCAAGATTACTTATGTGACAGCAGACCTGGGCATTTTCTTCAGTTTTTATCTTTGAGACGTCCGAAGATACCACAATACCGCTTGACATTTGCAGTATTCCCTCGTTCCAGAAACTCGTGCTACGTTTGTCTTTTGCGGTTCTTGACGCTTTCTCACAACGCTATCCAACAGTGAAATGGAGTCTGTCCTGTTTGGACACCATTTATACGTTCGCTGTAGAATACCCACTCATAACATCTGGGCCATTAACCTCTAATTTTATTGCCTGTGAGTTTCTGCAGTTGCATGGCCATTTGCACAAAAAATTCAGTGACTGCAGGCACTTCACTATTGAATCAAATTTTCAAACCCCGTTACCATTTTCAATTGTCAGTTCTCTACTCAGCTGGAGTTCCCAGTGCCCTTTCTCAACATATACATCGATAATCAAACCTTCTAGGACGGCAGGAAAATTAAAAGCATTTTTACATATAACAATCAGAACTTACTTTCTGTACTAGTAAAATAAATAACTATTTGCGTTGCAACACTATACTTTTAAAAAATACCTTTTCTTAGTTCTTTTTCAACTTCTCTTGTAAATAATTAAAAATTGGCTAAAACTTTTGAATGAAACTTAGTTCCAGATCTTATTTTACACAGTTAATATGTAAATTTTACTTGTTTATATTGTAAATTATATTTAAAATTGTCATTTTCCCCACAAAATAATATGTCCGCGCTGCAAGTATTTCATATTTCTGGAAGCTCACGATCTTTCTCAAACAATGCAATGCTTTACCAGTAACAGAAATGGTGCACAGTTACAAGTAGATTGTATGAGACACGTATCATACAATTCCTCTAATCCTAATGCAAGAGTACGTGGAAGTAGATAGAGGCCAGGTTCCAGGTTGGGACTTATATGGTGTAGTCAAAACTGTTGTCGGTTTACCAAATCCTGAAACTTACTCATTGAATAACCCACGTAAAGTAAATTTCTCTTCTTTAATTTAATGTCTGGTTAATAAGACAAATTTCGACAGAAATGTGTATATAAGACAAACGAGGTTTGCGCGTTGTGTTTTATTATTTAGTTAAATTCTAAGCCTGGTTTATAGTTGGAGACGAGATCCATTTTACGTGCTGGGCACTGTACCAAATATATTGTAGAATAAACTGTTACAAACAGAAGTCTTGGATATAGAAACAATATTGTGTAATACTACTATTAATAATAACAATAACTGTATATAAAGTATTGTAATGCAGAAGCATTTTTGTATAGCATTTGTACAGAGAGATGTGATAATAACAAATGGGGGAATTTTGTGCTCTTCTTTTGTCTTGTGATTCACAGGAAATTAATAAGAACATAAGATGATCTTGTCAAAGAGTTACGAAACTTCTTAAAGTTGATAAAAGTGAATTCCTCAAGTCTTATTGGTTGTTGTTATTTCTATAGATCATGTAAATATCCTCTTTACCCTATTCCAGAAACAAACGTAAACCCGAAAAAAAAATAAAAAAAAAATTGTCGATTTTACACTCAAATGTCCAGTCAAATGTATAGGCCTACACAACGTTACATCATCTTTTAAGGCAGATACTTAGCGCCTAACTCACTGCCTACGTTCATTCAAATAACTGTGTATTAATTTCAAAGCATTGTCATACAAAAAACTTAATTGTGGGCTGTAGTTCACATCAGAGATATCTTTTCCATATTTGAAGACGCTGTCAACTTATGAAAAACACATTTGATCTATTCAATTCACTCATTTTTATGTGAATTATAGTTGGCCGAAAATAGTCCAGTTTCTTATCCGAATTACAAATACGTTGTAATAGTTTAAGAGGTTTCTATGAAGAATAGGCCTATAAATTCCGAAGGACAGTAGTTAAAGAAGTAACTTTTTCGGGTTTCGTTCATCTTGTTCCAAATCATTTTCCATATGCATGAGAATCTATTGTATAGTGCAACTAACTATTCAAGAATGCTAGGTCTTTCATGGAAATTACTTCTCTTGAAATATAAGCACCCTCCAGTCAATATTAGCCCTTAGTGGTACGAAAATAACTACACTATTTTCATGCATTGACAAATGTAGGCCTATTATTTTAAGAATACAGGACGTCATGAGGTGGCAGGAAACATTATTATTATTATTATTATTATTATTATTATTATTATTATTATTATTATTATAGTACGATAAGAACTCAACGTAAACAGTTTTAATGAAAGAAAAAAGAATACAAAATAAACTCGAGAACCCATTTAAATGAGTAAAGAAAGATTCTCAGCTTTAATGTATACATATAAACCCATAGGTATTACTCGACCGAGGCGAGTGGAGACGCGGGCGTAATGTGAACTATAGCGATGACGCTATACGAACGCTGGAGCAGTACAAGTGGCGGGCTGCAGGACTCCACTGGCTTCGGTCGAGTAGTACGAGATGTCGGGCATCCAAGGAAACGATGGATCTGAAACACTGTGAAGATGGAATACACATCATTGCCTAATCTCTGTTATGAAGACGAGGAAGAAGAAAATGACGAATAATCTCCCAATATCCGCTGCTCATAGTCCACGTTTCGAAGTTGTGTGTTTATTTACCTGATTAACAAAGGTCGTTTGGGACCGTCAGTTTAAAGGATCGTGAGTTGGTTCATCTGAATAACAGAGGTCGTTTGGGAGGGATCGTATATTGATTTACCTCAGCGGTGACCAAAACTCGAGCTGCAGTAATTACATGCAACAGACAGCGTATGAAGTAAGGAGACGAAGGAAAGGTAGTCGGCATGAAAACTACAACCAGTGGTGGTTCCTGTACTAGCATCTTGATCAATCCCGCGGATAAAAGTCTTAAACTTTGCTGTATCAGTAATGTCACTGCTGTCATCAAAAGCCAGTGAATAATACACGATTTTTCTTGCTTATTTTTTTAACCTTCCTCTTGAACATTATCAGGAATTTTCTAAATTCTTCTCTCGATATTTGGTCGAGAAATTCACAGTTTTTCAAAATTAAATCATCTTATGTACAAGTTATTTAAGCTATTTTAATCATTACTCTTTTGAGAAATTCTGTTCTATTAAAAGGCTTTAGAGCACGAGGTATTTCAAACCCCATTAGGTAGCTGACTTCTTTACATTTATTTATCTCATTTTTCTCTTCCTGGCTATGATTTAAGACATGTCAATTCCTGGCGTTTAACAGTTCGTTGGCACATAATATTGAATGAGTTTTTCTACAATATTATTATTAAATGCATAACTAATAAATAGTTACCCTCATCTAAAGATTAAGAAGATTAAAATTGAGATAAAACCTAATAATTTTATCCTTCTAGAGAGAAGATCTAAAAATATCAATATTCATGCACGTACAGAAGAATTATAGAAACACATACTTAGTGGTCAATAATAGTAACAATACATTATTCAGCGTGGCAATTAATGTTTCTGTATACTCCTAATTGAACCGTTGAGCAAAGTAAACATTACATTTTGTCCGACAGAACAACAAAAAAGTTCTCATTATTTACGAAATCACCTCTTACTGCTTGTAGAGACAGAGTTTGTAGAACGACATGATACCGCCACTGCTTGCCTTCAGTACGTGAATGAAACGCATAGCAATGTACAGGAAACTCGTCGTACCCGTTTGAATGTCTGTGATTACACGATGTAATCACGACACCCGCTTTGGTCACCGCTGATTTACCCGAATAAAGAGGTCGTTTGGAATTCGGTAACTCTCTCATATAGCCTAAATAACGCTAGTAATAGTTAGTTCGTGGGGCGATAGCCTGACTATAAAATGCAGATTCTTGCTGTAGAAAATAAGGGGCAATGTTTGTATTGTGTTGACAATTTCAAAGTAAATAAGCGATGTGAATTAAAATATGGAAAGGTGAAGTTTTTATGTACGAACAGAAAATGCAATGTAGTGATGTATAGTGACCCAAAATTTTCGAAAATCATAAGTGTGTGGAGAGCAAAATCATGAACCCATTACAGCAGAGGAAATTTCTTTACAAGTTGTAAGAACTGTTGCTAAAAGTAAAGGCAAGGCACCAAAGAAAGAGAGTGGAAGTTAATAAACAGATTTAAAGAACATAAGACTGGGAAAGAAACCCTAATGGAATATTTAAAATTTGATCCTTTTTATTGTGGCCCAAATTCGTCTTAAACCTGCAAATATAACAAGGTGACGATAGGCCTCTTGATTACATTTTAAATTTAAGAAACAGCACTCTTAATCGTACTAGGGTATGAGTTACAAATACCTGGCAGTCCCAAGACTTTCCTAAAATGAGAGACAGAATTTTGTTTTTGTAAACGTTATTTGGAAATGATGCGGAGGTAGGTGGGATCGTCCCATACGTCCATTATTCACCGTCCCAAAATTCCTACAGAAATTGTCCCAAGCGGTACGCATTTAGATGGGAACGCTGGAATAGGACTATAGCAAATCTTATAATTGTCCCTTTTTGTAGGTTTCCATTGCAGCACGTATCAGAACTTGAAAAGTAAATGGAGGGGGGAGGGGTAATACCACTAAGGACAGTGTTAGTGGCTGATATTACCACAGACTATGAATACAGGGTGCGACTAAATTCTACATTTTTCTATAATACTATTGAAATTAAGACATCAAGTGCTAAATTATAAAAAAAAAAATTCGCTGAGATTAACCGCGGATAAAGGAAGATTACTGTATTACCATTACTTCTACTACTACTACTACCATTACTACCACTAATAAGCTACTACTACAACGGATACAATCCTATAGTCGTGTCGCTGTTATTTCCGGCGTGACTCCTCTTTGCTTACGCCTTAGGAAGTGAAGGCTTTATAAAGCCTAGGTAGTTAATATCGTTCGCCATTTTTGTTCTTTCGTTGCAGATCTACAGACGAGGAATCTATTTGACACACCGTTACACATTTTCATGTCGTAGCTCCTACTGTATGATAATAAATCAAACGCATTGTAATTGAGCAAATAATTGAGCGGCAAATAACGTCCTCGTATGCTTTCTGCGAACGCCAACGAAAGAGCGGCTATTATATTAAGTATTTATCGGGTCTTAAAAAGTGCATAACGTCATCAGCAGCGAATCACAAGACGCACACGTTTAAATGTAGCCGACCTGCAATGTGATTGACTGCCGGAAATAAGAGCGACGGGACTATAACATAATAGATACGCTAATAAAAAAGGCAATACAAAAACATAAATAAACAAACAACACACAAGAATAAATACATAACATTAACATATCAAAATACCAATAAATACAAAATTGCACCCCCATTCAGGAAACTAAAATACAAGATAGTATTATAAAACATAACACAATTAAACAGAAATATCTAACAAACAAACAAATAAATACAAATCAACTAGGGTTTACAAATGAAGAGTCCACTGCAAGAATGATGGATGTCATTTGGAATACATTTTGAGGGAGAAGCAATTGAAAGTTTGAAATGCTTAGCGCTCAAAGCTTAACTGTGATTTTCCGATCATTACTGGACAATGACTATCAGTGTTAATGCCCTATAACTCTCTATGTACATTCTATATGTCTTAAGCTATGCATTGACAGTCTTTGTTCATTTTCGACAAGAAAGTGACATCCATCATTCTTGCAGTGGATTAAAATGCAATGGCTGTCCATATATTTACTTACAACAGACTGGAAGATCATTCAAAATAAGATATAATGAGCACATTAAAGCAGTAACTAAACCAGGGCTGGGCATCGGGAACGCATCCAGACTCGAAACGAGGACACATAATATTCATCAGTCACGGAATCAACGCTGCGCGGTGTTCGGCGGGGAAGAAAAGGGATGAAGAGAAACCATATGGCTCCCCGTGAGAGAGTAGAATCCGCAGTGGCACTTGACTAGAGTCATTGGCCGTACGCAGAAAATATTACTAACAACAATCACGATTACAATAACATAGAAACAGATGTGGAAATACTACACATCACACCAAAAACATATTAGAACAATACGAAATACACAAGCACAAATAACATACCCACAGCATATACTTAATACACAATTACAATTCAATATACATACATTATTCGATCTCATAATACACGACATAAAAACAACCCTCCCCCACCATAAGAACAGCACACCCCTACCATTGACGAAAGCAATCACCGGGAATCAAGACCAGCTGGAGCCGCAGTAGTTCGAAGGACATGATGATGACACCACACCGGTGTGGAAACGGGACCGTCTGTCATTAAGGTATATTACCTTTTTTTAAATTTATAAACACTTTTAACGTTTTAACTAATGAAAGTTTTATAGTTTTAATATTTAATATGTGTTAAAGTTAAAACAAAAAGCAATGAGTTACTACCACAGTCTAGTGATGCGATAGTAGCGATCCTAGTGGTTAGCAACTATCTATGGATGCATATTCCCTATGTATTGAGCTTCGTGACCGTATATACTAGACTGTGTTGCTACTACTGTATTTTTAATGCTGATAATCACGAACGCAACGGTGAACTTTCATCCTATTGTTAAAAGATCCTAAGTTTCCTGGTATAAATTCCTCCGAATGCGACAGACTTTTTAAGATATGGTAAAAAAATCCTTAGCATTGCTTCTATCGGAAGGTAAGCAAGACTAGAAGTTCCATCTTATAGATTTTAAAAATATCGACATCAAAAACTAAAGTAATGGCATTCAAAGGTATAAATCCTGTAAGATCCAATATAGTCATTAATAACACTCCTATTGAACAGATTCACCGCTTCGCTTTCTTGGGATGTGGTATAGGCCTATCTTACCATAGTGAAATTGACATTAACGGAAAAATAGCGAAATTCAATAAAATGAACGGCACAATTAGAAGAACACTTAAACGAAAAATAAGGAAGGAAACTATAATGAAGTTTTATAAAATGATGTCCACACCTGTGGAGTAACGGTTAGCGCGTCTAGCCGCGAAACCAGGTGGCCCGGGTTCGATTCCCGGTCGGGGCAAGTTACCTGGTTGAGATTTTTTCCGGGGTTTTCCCTCAACCCAATATGAGCAAATGCTGAGTAACTTTCGGTGTTGGACCCCGGACTCATTTCACCGGCATTATCACCTTCATCTCATTCAGACGCTAAATAACCTAAGCTGTTGATAAAGCGTCGTAAAATAACCCACTAAAATAAAAAATATATATAAAATGATAGCGATACCAACATGCTTATACGGCAGTGAGACATGGACCATGACGAAGAGAGATATATCTAGATTGCAGGTAGCAGAAATGAGATTCCTAAGAGCAACGGCTGGATATAGTTTAACGTAGTGGTCGTCAGCACTCGATGAAATGTGCAAAGTGTACGCGGTGCTGTCCTGTGTGCACTGTCGTGCAACAGGGAGAGATAGAGAACATATCCGCTAGCAGCTACGGAGTGCACCCTAGTGCACTGCGTTTTCCGCGGGTAAGAGAGACTAGCCCCAGCGTGCTCTGTGCTGACGACCCCTGGTTTAACAGAAGGAAAAGAAATACAGATATTAGAAAGGAACTCAATGCTGAAAACTTAATAAAGAAAGTAGAAGAATATAGAAATTCTTGGTCACAGCATGTTCAAAGAATGAATAATGACCGTATTCCGAAACAAATAATGGAATACAAGCCAAAGGAAGTTTAGGCCGTCCAAGGAAACGCTGGATAGACCAGCTAATAGAGGCGTAACAGGCGATAAGCCTGAATACTTGAAGATAAGAAGAAGAAGAAGAAGAAGATTTTAAACACGTAGAAGAATTTTGATCAAAGCAAAATTACCGGCAAATCAAGTTTCCTCTAGTCTTCTTGGGTGCTACGCATAGACATTTCGGTAGCCCGCGCTACGAGCGTGCTAAAGTAGCACCGGCTATCGACTGATTACTTGTACAGGATTCATATCATATCATATTGCTAACACTGGTTTATGAATACGAAGAACGTTAGTTCGCTGATCATCCACCGGAAGCCCGCGCTAAGAATGTCTATGAATATGGCCCCTTCTGACTAACCTCTATATTAATTTTCATTTTAGCTGTGTTTTCATTTACATCTAGTATTACCCAGAGCTGCGCTTGTTGCTTGCCCTGCGATGTGCAGACTCATTCTTGTCTGTCGCTTCGAATCAAACACAACACGATGTTGTTTTCAGAACGAGTCCTACAAGCCCCTTTATTAATTTACAATGCAAAAATAGATATAGGATGGCCGAAGAGAAGATAATGATCTTGAGCAGTGAGAAAACTCTTTTATTAGATCGGCTGAAGAGTAATATTAATTGCAAAAAAGAATTTGCATAAGCATTGGACAGTTGTTGACAGTTTCCGATCAAGAGCCGTCATTAGGGAGATGAATCCGATCACACAAGTACCCTGGAATTTGTAAGGGATGAAATCCAAGTCGCGATAGACAGATGCAACAATGCGAACGGTTGAAATGGAAGCCACTTAAGCACTTGATACGCGGTGTCAGAGGTTCGAGCTTCGTTTGCTACACAGAGAACTGACAGCTCACGTCGAAAGCCTCTTAACCCTTTATAACACAGCTACTGTTGTGACGTGAGTACGTCTGTAAGTTCGGTCCAATAGTAGGATACCATCCCAGAAAGTCGATCGACACATTTTCAGGGAGTTTTGTCGCGCCTATAATTTCTAAACTACACGACATATTCCAATGTAGTAAGCGATGATCGACAGAAGAAGGATTGAGTGACGTCATCTAGCGACACGAGGAGGAAGGAAGTTGAGGCACGAATTGGCGGGTCGCGCGGCAGCCGAGGCAGTGTAACTTGAGAAAGTGAAGCGACAGAACGTTTGCAGTGGTGTCAAACGGTTCATAATGAACCACGCTGCAATCTAAATTGAGTAATAATCAACAGTCGACTAGTTAAATTGAAAAAAAAAAAAATGCGAGTGAATTTGAGTGAAGCGAGAAAATTCAAAACGTCGATGCATATGCAACGAAAATGGGAGCGGCGTTTAAGCAACGAGGACGATGATTACCAGGGAAAGGATTTATATGTAAATACATATTTACTTATAAAGCTAATATAATTTATATTTTGCATTATCTTTATGTTTCACAATGTGTAGGGTTGAAAAATCCTACTTTTATTTTCCATATTTTTCCATATTTTAGAGTTTAGTACATATTTTCGTTAATTTCCATATATTTTCCATATTTCATATAAAACAGTCCATATTATATTAGGTTTAACAATAAAACAAAACAAAATTCCATTAACTTTTAAAAATACATTTCAACAATAGAGATTTAAACACATGTTCAGTAATCCCTTTAACATCAGAGTTATTTGAAAATTAGCAGTCCTATCAACAATGGGAAAGTAAGTTACAAAACTGTATTAATTTAATTTAAAATTTTTAACAGACTTCAGTTGTGCAGCTCAACAGTTAAATGCCAGTCAGAGTACACATAGGTTCAGTTTTGTAAATCATACTATAAAGACGGTAAATATGCCAAAAGTACGTCATTCAGTCAATTTAAAATCAAAACTAACAAGTTACATTTCAGAATTTAAAGAAGATGGTTTATCAACTGACAATAAAATATTATTTTGTAATTTGTGTCAGTGTGCAGTATCATCTACACAAAAGTTCCTGGTGCAACAACACATTACAACTAGTAAACATCAGGCCAACAAACAACTAAATTCCAAGCAGAGACAATTGTTTTTAACACAACCAACAACATCGAATGTAAGATCTGAGTTTAACATCGACCTGTGCCGTTCTCTCATCTCTGCTGATATTCCTCTCTACAAACTAAAGAATAAGGTCTTCAGGGAATTCCTTGAAAAATATACTCAACATACAATCCCGGATGAGTCAACACTTAGGAAGACGTATGCTCCATCCATCTACGATGAGACAATACAGAAGATAAGAGATGAAATTAAAGATAGTTCAATTTGGGTTTCCGTTGATGAGACTCCCGACAAAGAAGGTAGACTTGTTGGTAATGTAGTTATCGGTTTGTTAAGTGAACAATATTCTGAACGAATTCTTTTACATTGTGATGTTCTAGAAAAGTGCAATAACAAAACTATAGTTAAACTGTTCAACGAAGCTATGGGTATCCTGTGGCCAAAGGGTATTATGTACGATAATGTGTTATTCTTTATTAGCGATGCTGCCCCTTATATGGTCAAAGCTGGACAAGCATTATCTGTTGTATATCCTAAATTGACTCATTTTACTTGTGTGGCGCATGCATTTCATCGTGTGGCAGAAGTGGTCAGAGACAATTTCCCTAAAGTAGATTTGTTGATTTCATCAGTGAAAAAAGTATTTCTCAAAGCTCCCAGTAGAGTTAACGTGTTGAAAGAAATGTACCCTGAAATTCCATTGCCACCAAAGCCAATTTTAACTAGATGGGGTACATGGCTAGAAGCAGTTGAATATTATGCCGAACATATAGACTCTATTAACAATGTTCTCCTTGCATTGGACTCTGAAGATGCAGTCTCAATTGATACTGCGAAAACAGTTACCTGTGACATAAGTGTGAAGAATGACTTAGCTCACATTCAGCATACATTTTCATGCATCATAAAAACGCTCAAAAGTCTCCAAAATAGGCACCTTTCACTATCTGAAAGTTTTGAAATTATAAATAGTACTGTGGAACAACTGAATCGTGGTAGAGGTAAAGTTGCAGATGCAGTAAGAGCTAAGGTGGACACTGTACTTTCAAAAAACCCTGGATATGAAGAACTACAAAAGGTTGTTGCTGTGATGAGTGGTGAATCAACAGTGAAGATTAACTTGGACTTATCCCCAGCAGACATTGTGAAATTGAATTATGTACCAGTTACTTCTTGTGACGTCGAACGCTCTTTTAGTCAGTATAAATCTATCCTCAGAGACAATAGAAGAAGATTCACTTTTCAGCACTTGAAAGAAATGTTTGTAACCTATTGTTATGGTAACAGACAATAAAAATTGTGTTTTGTTGAAACTACATTGGAAGATAAGGTACGTCCATTATATTTTTTGTTTAGTTTGATTAAAATGTACCAATATTTAACGTACATAGTCATTTTTTTTTATAATTTTAAGTCCATATTTAATTCCATATTTTGGTAAAAATCCATATTTAATTCCATATTTTGGTAAAAATAACTACATATATATTTACATATTTCATATATTTTTAGTCCATATAAATCCGTTCCCTGATGATTACTATAGCAACCGACATGTTTACTCTTAAAGCACACAAGAACTCCTGCGGGACAAAATTCCGGCACACCGGCGACGCAGATATAACCTCGTCATTTGCGAGCGTCGTTAAATAAAACATAATTTAATTTGTACAAATGTTCAAGGAAAGTTTAGACCTGAGGTTCATTGATAAATAAAATTAAATTTATTTCGACATATTTCAAAGATGATTTAAGAATGGTTTCCATGGATTTCCTAATTACAAGAATCCGGATTTATATGCAAAATGAATATTGCTTGCAAACAAATTTAACACATAATGTAAACATGGTTTTCTTCGATTATTATGACAGTGGTAACTACTTAAGACATATCTGTTATTACATATGATTATATATTTTAAGATTTATTTACTTTACATGCAATTCATTTTTCCTATTTCAATATAAAATTGCATATTCTGGACATATTCGAATTTGGCTATATTTTCTTTTGTAATACGAAAAAATTGCGTATTCAACTATTCTCCGAAGCTTAACGAATAAAGAATGGCGATCCAGTAGATCTGAAACAATAACAGAAATGGAAGCACAGTCTCCTCCACTGGATGAGTTCTTGCCCTTAGTTCAAAATGTTATTTATCCATTGATTCCTGAAACACACGAAATTGTAAAAGAAGTTTCTAAAAAACTTTAATCAGTGTTCAACTTTGTTTTATTGCAATGTACAATGTTTTAAACAAATTTCGCATGCATTGAGATTTAAAATACTGTCATCTTTTTATTCCATTTAAAAGTAATAGTTATTTACGTAACTAGGACAGAAAGTGATACTTTTGTGTACGAGTGAGACGTTTACGGACGAGGCTCTAGCCGAGTCCGGAATTTCGGAACGAGTGCGCGAAAGACACTTTCGTACTAGTTAGGCTACGTACAATGTTTTTGGCACAACTATATGGAAATTCTATGTGAATTAACCTATTAAATAAATCACAGAATACGGAGATTTTGTAGGCTAGGAGTCACGATCTCTGAGAGTTAAAATTTATAAAACAGTTATTTTACCGGTTGTTCTGTATGTTTGTGAAACTTGGACCCTCACTTTGAGAGAGGAGCAGAAGTTAAGTGTGTTTGAGATTAAGGTGCTTAGAAAAATATCTGGGGTTAAGAGGGATGAAGTTACAGGAGAATGGAGAAAGTTACACAACGTAGAACTGCACGGATTGTATTCGTCACCAGATATAATTAGGAATATTAAATCCAGACGTTTGAGATGGGCAGGGCATGTAGCACGTATGGGTGAATCCAGAAATGCATATAGTGTTAGTTGCAAGGCCGGAGGGAAAAAGACCTTTGGGGAGGCCGAGACGTAGTTGGAAGGGTAATATAAAAAGGGTAGACCTATATGATGGTATAGACTGGACTGATCTTGCTCAGGATAGGGACCGATGGCGGGCTTATGTGATGGCGGCAATGAACCTGCGGGTTCCTTAAAAGCCATTTGTAAGTAAAGAGTCTCGAGTTACTAAAACTACCTACATTGTCTTTATAGTAAGTTAGGTCCAGTTATAACGTCATGAAGTTGTTTCTATATTGTTTGTGTTCTGTAAATGAAGCTAAATAAAATTATTATCTGTTAACTTTTTACTAGACTAGGAGGCACTGACTACAATTTCTGGGTTCATAGTTGGCGATGTGTTGATATTATGACATGATAGTTTTGTCATAAAGTTAATTTTATATCATGGAGTGCAGTTTCACAGAAAGGACTTTGCCGACAGACCTTCTACTATCTCCTATTAATTAGTTGCTATAAATGCAGTAAATGTCTTCCTTATTGAGACGGAAAACTTACCTTCGCCTGCTAGTAATCAATCACAATCCACGTTTAGAAAAATTGACAGGCTCCCTTCATATCCACGTGGATGGAGAGTTGCCGCATCTTTTCCGAATTTCAAGTATCCCTTCAGTTAGCACGAGAATATCACTGAATGTGGCAACTGTGAGCATGGGAATTTGGGAACGGCATGGGATGTTTGTGTAGAAAGTCGTAAATATGTTAAGTGGGCGTTCAGTGCAGCCTCCGAATGCACACTTTAGTAGTAAACATATTTTACCTGTTTATGTTACTATGACAACTTTGTGGTATTCATACGGAAAAGTGAATTGTAACAATGTTTTTGAAGTACACGTATAGTAAAGAAGAACTTTCTAACCAATAATGTGAAACAGCAGTTTCCATGTAGATGTGCCAAAAACATTTACATGTTATTTTGTTCGAAATTTATATTGCATATTATAGTGAATATTTCAAGGTTTTATAGTCTATAGAGCATATTTGTATGTACATATCAAACTTCATAAATATCTACTCTGAAAGTGATATGCCATCGATGATCCCACACCCTTTGAGTCTGCACTAGGTTGGACAAGTTCAGCGTCATAGAAGTCACCGTCGTGCTACTGCACTGGCTTCTTATTTTTGGATGTCTTCAGCTGATAAGATAGCTGTGAGACCAGGTGCGACACGAGAGGCTGATAAGCTATCAGGCAGGTGCACCTGGTTCGGTTCGAGTAAACGAGGCGGTTCTTTATCAGTTTATCCGCGGAGTACGAAGATCGCACAATGGATGGATGTGTTCTCACTTCAGAATCACGACTCGCAATCAGTTCACTGTCATATCTCGAACCTTCCACTTAATTCCACACCATGTCGTAGGTCGAAAATTACTGCAATTCTCGAGATCCGCTTGACAACAAAGGTGCGCTGTCACCGTATATCAGTGCTTGTCTTTACCTTGTCACTATAAAAAGTAATGAGGAAATACTATGATATGCTATAACCTAGTTTGAGATATTCAGCAAAATACCAGTTTATAGAATCCCTGATAACACCGTGTGCCATCTGTCTGTCTGCCATTGCATCAATCTTTTTAATATTAAACGTCTATAAAATAGGTAATCACCCAATTGTTTATACATCTCATTCATTTGTTCTCGCATATTTTGTTTTCTATCGTCGCCTGCTACCTCTAACAAGGCCAGCAAAATTATCGCATATACCGATATACTAGGGTTGGATAAAAAGTAATGGCAACAGTTCGATATTTCTGACATGGCTTTATTCACAGGGGTACAACATTTACGTACCTTCTATATAGTCGCCCCCCTTATTTATTACCTTTTGCCAAATGTTTGGAAGGCGTAATACACCATCAGCGCGTCCATCTTTGTTGATGTTCCGTATTGACCGCGCTAAAGCACGGATAAGTCATCTCTGGTATTGTACCGGGTCCCTCGCAGTGGTTCTTTCACTTTGGTGAAAAGATCGTAATCGCATGGATCACATCGGGTGAGTACGGTGGATATTCCAGTAGTCCGCGTTTTCCGTCTGCCTTGGAGGTACAGCGTGGTGCAGTATTACCCCATCAATGTCATACGCCACAATGAACATCTCCTTCACAGCACTTTGTGTAGGGCGCACTTTCTTTGGACGAGGAGAACCGGGATGCTTCCATTCATTTGATTGGCGTTTCAAGTTTGGTTCATACGAGCGAGTCCAGGTTTCGTCCATAGTGACGATTCGTCCAAGAAAGTCGTCACCTTCCCTTTGGTACCGGTGCAACAAGGCCTTCCCGGAACGCTTTAACCCATCGTTCAACTGTGCGATATGGCAACGCTGCATCGCCACATGCTTCACGCAGTCCTTGAAAACATTCTTGTGCACTATGACCTCGTGCCATTTCAATTTTGATCCAGGAACGTTGCTCTAGTTTTGTAAGGATGGTCTTAGGGCGCTCGCATTATCCCTATGAAAGTGAACATTCTACACACTGCAGTAGATTGATGGAGTACTGTCGCCGCTGGCTGCACTAACTCATTTAACAGTCCTTGTTCATGTCCACACAGCTGGCAGCTCTCGAACGCACCATCGTCACGTGACAGCAGTGTTGCCATTACTTTTTATCCAACCTATGTAGTAATATCACAGTCTAGTATATACAGCCACGAAGCTTGAGTTGTGAGAGTGCTAGGAACAATAGACTGTGCCGGTACTATTTCGCATTGTCTGTAATGAGGCGATGTTAGCGATCCTAGTGGTTAGCAACTATCTACGGATGCATATTTACTACGTATTGAGCTTCGTGACTGTATATACTAGACTGTGGTAATATAACATACTCTTATAGGACATTCGTTATCTCATGAAACTAAATGTATCCGTGCGTCGCAGACCGTAGCAAGAACCTTGTAGTTGGGGTAAGTGAGCTAGTTAGCTTGCAAGTGGAAGCAAAGTGAGGAAGGGAAGCTTCTCAGTCTACTTGTCCTTACCCTCGCGCGCAGGTAGGTTTCACGAGATATCGAATGGCATATACATGACCTGGGCTCAAGGAATACCAAAACTATGCGCTGTAGCCGTTGCATATACCTCGGACAGCATTTATAACTTAACACAGATAAAACCTTCACTATGGTAAATCAAACAATGTGGAGGATAATCACGGTATTCTTCATATCCTTTGCAGACAAGTATACCTATTCTTATTTTATCTGCCCTATGTACTCATGATTCGGAAATTTTGTCAACCGTCAGTTTGTAACAAATAGTTCAGGCAGACAATTTTGTGTTCGTATAGCTGCAGATTATCTTAGCGATAATTTGCAATGATTAGCACAGGTACGAAAAGCAGTTCAAACGCGACAATTTCGTAAGGTTCATTCTTGCGCAACATTGCATAACAATTTGGTTCAATTGTCCAACACAAGACTTGTTTACTGGACTTTATCTTCACTCAAAGTTCCAGTGCTAATTTCTGAGGCACCAGCAACAAGCAACTTTCTCGACACAATCTTAATAGTCCTACCAGACACAGAATTTATATGGATTCCATGTTGAATGTAATATTCTCGAACTTAATGCAAAAGAGAAATGTTTTGACAACTACGCCTTAGTCTGAATTTATACGCATTTTATTATATACCGGTATCTGTTGTGTGTGTAATTTTCGTTGGGAAATAATCAGATATATGATTTTTATTAACGGAACTCAGTTTTTGAAAACAGTGGTTTGTAATCATTTATAAATTTAAATTGCTTCTAGTCATATATTTATACACCTTTACCAAACTCATTGCACAGAATAGAAGATATACTGTATTTAGAATTACACTGAAGTATTTTATTTAGTTTAATAGTAGCACTAGTAAAATTGAAGATAAAAAAACCATAGTCCAAAAAATGCAAATTTGAGATATTAAGCATATGGTGAGCGAATTGTAGCGAATTCTACTGAATTAGTTAGGAGACAAAAAACACCATATGCCTATGTTATAGGGGTGGACATTTTCAATGGTTTTCATAAAACAATCATAGTCCAAAGACTTTTATTTTGTGAAAACATTGTCCAGCCAGAGAAAAATAGGCCTACTTCGGCACGTGAATTGTTGTATTAGTTATGGCGTCATCTTTAGGTGCAGAAGTAACCCCATGGAAGAAACGTAAGCAAAGAAAGGAGAAGAAACAGGATATAATAAAGAAAAAGAAGATTAAAGGAGAGAGACACTTCAGCCACAACAGAGTATTTTTTTCTTAAAACAACCATTGTCCACAGTTACCTGCATTTACACATGTATTTCTATGAGGCAATTTAAGTTATTAAGACCCGGTTTCTTCAACTTGTTAAAATGCACCTAACATAGCGTTAATTAACTGTAAGTTAAAAGTATAAATTGTGTTAAAAATATTGCGTTTCTTCAACTTTACATTTCACATTTTAACATTCCGTTTGTTAACTGTTTGTTAAGACCACAGATTCTAGAGTTTAACCATAACTTATAACTAAGTATAGGGTCAATTCTGTTTTCTGAACCCGGACAAATGGGATTCTCGCTTGTTTCCGTTGTTTGATTCAGAGAGGATAGAGATCTACAGTATCTGTATCACAGTAGAGTTTTTTGGAGTATTGGTATTGCTGTTGTGAAATGGAAAACACTGGAACAAGACGATATCGTGGGACTAACTTCTCTTCGTTCGAGAGAAGCCTTCTGCTGGAAATAATTTCGCAGTGTAAACCAATTATTGAGAATAAACAAACAAACGGATCTAAGTTGAAAGCGAAAAGTGAGGCTTGGCAGAAAATAGCCTATACCTTTGTATGAACTTCTGTTCTGTCAAATCACTGAAATCATCCGCTCTGTTTATGCATTCATGGATATTATTTTCTAAATAGTCAAGATGTAAAAGTTCAGCATCTAACGCACCAGCCATAATGAATACTTCTATGCTAACAGAGAATTAAATTATTTAACTGCATGGAATTGGACAGATAAATGAACATGGGTTTTAACAGCCTGTTAGTACTAACAGTAGTTGAAGAAATGCTTCAGCTGTTAAGTTTACAGTTAAAATAGAATAACACACTATTATAATTTAACAAAGGTTGAAGAAACCGGGCCTTAATGTACCGGTACTTCTACAACACCTTAAGAAATGGCATAATGAATTTGATACTTGAATTGTCAACAACACCAATATTAACATAATCAGTAGGGGGCGGATGTTGATGACCTAAAAATCTACCTAAAATTATCATTAAAATGCCCTTAAACTAATGAAAAAATGACATATAATTAAAATAAAATTACATTTAACTATTATTCACCGTACTCGCACCACAACTTCTTAAAAATTAGTCACCTCTTTTCAATGACTGCTCTGCAAATCTCGGAGAAAGGAGGCAACTTCCTGGAATTTAGCTAAGATAAAGGAAAAGAACATGTAACAAACTGAAATTTATAAGGAAAAATTATAGATTTTAATGAGGGTTTACCATGTGCTTCAATCAGGGAAGGTCCATATCAGTGCCTTCATTCTCCATCTCCTCCTTCCGCTCTTCACTTTTGTTACCGGTACCAGATCTTCCAAATCTGGGAGTGTGAATGACAAAACAAAGTGTGGGCGCAGCGTGCATTCTTGCACTATAGTTTTTTATTTCTCCTGAAAATTTTTGTTTTTGGACTATGGTTGTGTTTTCAAAAAACTCTTCAATTCAAATATACAAGGAAATATAAAATAGGTACAAATATCTCTGGAAATACCGAACGAAGGGACTTCAAACTTTCAGCATCGAGGCAGTGAAATTCATATGCATAAAACCATGAAATAAACAGATTTTAGACGCATAGGAAACATATTTAGAAGGCATGCTTGTAGTTTTCACTTTCAAAATTATTATTTTTAATTTTTGACATTTCCCGTTATTACAAAATTAATTGATTATACTTCGTGCTAAACCTAAGAAAAGAAAAGGAGAGAGAGAAAACAAAAAAAAAGAAAAAGAAATGGTTGCAAAAATCGGATTTTCGCGTAAGGTATTGCATCTGAAAGCATCAAACATTAAAATTCCATATTGTTTTCGACACTATTTTATTGCATTAAATTTCTACAACATGTTTTCAGTTTGCGGTACACCAGACACAATACGTTAATGATAAGTAAAGTATGATACTTATATTGTGATTCTAACGTATCTAATCGTCTTTGGGTAATGATGCCTCCATTCACTGTATACACTCTTCTGACAGGTTTATTAATATAATATAGACCTATCTTTTGCCGCAATTCAGAATTGTGTGATAAACTGATAATAACCTATTAATTTTATAAATTACGAAATATAGCCTACATAATCTCCATATTCTGTTATGTATGGATATATTGTTTCCTTTGTTCTGAATTTTCAAACTAATCTTTTTGAAAATTTGGGATCAATTATAATTACAAACAATATTTAAAAAATGGTCATGTTACGGAATATTGTTTTTTTCTTTAACTACATAGTTTGTTAATATCGTTTTATCCTTCGAAATATTGTACATACCGCATGACAACAATGATAATGACTTATGAATGAAATTACAACAGAAAATCATTTTAGAACAAGTCGATTTCTTTAATTATCTGGATTGTAGAATTTCATATTTAGAAAATATGAATTTAGACTATAAACTGGCACAACACGAAAACAAGTCACATAATCAGAAGTGGATCTTCAAAACAAAGCAAAACGAGGCATACATTTCAAAATTTATGAGGCTATTGCCCGTCCCCATCTTGATGTACCAGTATGACTTAGAAACTAGAACAACAGTTAAAGATAAAAGAAAAATAGAAGCACCAAAAATGAGATTCATAAGATCGTTATGCTGGGATATCAACAGACTACTGGTCCAAAAAGAAATCACAGATATTAGAGAAGATATGCGTCGTATATTTTGTCTAAATGAAAAACTCACAAGACCAAAGTGGATAGAATATCTACATTCTATGGTCACCAACCTTCCAAAGATTTTGTACACATCCGAAGCAAAAGGAACAAGAAATGTGGGCAGACCAAGAGAAAGTTGGGGACAAGAAGGTGTTACAGGGACGGATCGGACCTGAAGAAGAAGAAGAAGAAGAAGAAGAAGAAGAAGAAGAAGAAGAAGGGAAACTGAGACAGCTAAGGTAGAAGCTCGGTTTTGGATAGTTTTTTAAATGAGTAAATTGGGTTTAAATAAGCTTGCAACATTTTCTTTATTATACAGATCACCTCTAAAAGGTCAACATCGTTTGTCAGCAGAATAATGAAACCTTAAAAATTGAAGTGTTCTCATAATCATTCGTAAAAAAATGACAATATTATCCTAAACTAAGCACGGGTACCCAAAATTGGATTATTGAGATTATTGAGTATTTTTTTAAATTGCTATATACCCAATGTTTCTTACACACAATTTCAAAAATCGGAGGCATAAAAGTCCAAGAACTGAATTACTCATATATTTTTTTAAATAGGCGTGATATGTGCCCAGTTTTTTTATAGAAAAAGTAATTTTATAACAGCTTTCTATGTTTTTTTGCACTTCATACAAACTTCTTAGAATGTAGGCTTTCACGGCCGTCGTCAATGGGGTAAGAGGCCATGGTGTGCTGGCGATGTTACGTCCAGACGTTTCGTCTACAGCTGCGGTAGACATCATCAGTGGAGAGGCGCTCTAGGGGCGTAGTGATCTCCTCAGCGTGCCAGGGATGACTGGACATAACATCGCCAGCACACCACGGCCTCCAGCTCGGATACCTCTTACCCCAGAACTTCCCAGGTTTTGCAGAGCTCTCAAGATTCTGTTTGAAAAAAATATTTAAATTAGACAGAAAGTATCCACAACTGGACATTTATCCAAAACCGACGAGCTTTTACCTCATATCTCCTGCTAATACAATAGGAGTTAGATAAAAACTGTAAATCCCTCCTTCGATCTCACGGGGTGTGATTTTTAGACTGTGTGTGTACTTGGGAAGAAGTAAAAAAACAATATTAGAAATTCCGAAGAATACTTTATGCAAATTTTAATTTTATAAGTTTAAATGTTGGAGAAAAACATTACCAACAACTGTTATGACGGGGTTGAATATTATTGTTTTCATATAGTAATAGAAACCGACCCTTGTACACTTTTGTACATAGGCCTACAGTTATGTCGTCATATTTCCCAGGCGGAGAGATGGTCATTTCCGTTAATCGGCCTGCTTGCTAACTCTTGCGTTAAATGACGTAGTAGAATGAATTTAATGGACAAAAGTTGTGTAGTAACTCTGTTTTTCCTGCCTTAAGGGGACTAGATTCTGCAAGTGTCACACAATTGCGGTACAAACAGGGTACTCAGTGGAACACCTTAAAGGATTTGTGTGCTGTGCACTGAGATATCAATATTGACACGTACTCTTATCATAGCGTTCACGGTACAGATGCACCCGATCGGGGGATTGTCAGCTTGAGGTGTGTCCGGTACAAGAAAACAACTTAAAGTTCACCAAATATGTTATTGGGCTGCCGCAAAGGCGCGCCCCTTCTAGTAGCACTTAGTAACAACAAGTACAGCTGTGAAGCCAAAAAGAGATATCTGGTACATAGATGACGCGAGTTTTTATAAGCTCTCAAGGATTGTAAACAAGAGCTTTTCAGTGCAGTCTCTTGTTTGCAGAAAATTAGGCTTTACCAAGTCAACAATAGAGACGCAAAGATTAATGTTTCAGCAATGATCAGAGTGTGAACTGAATAATACGACAAATGTGCTCTTGATGAAGAATATTAAGTAAAAAGTCTATTTTGAGATAAGTTTATTGGCAATTTATCTGCCATCTGCAGCGATTTGGGGACCAAATATAACATCAAGACATGGGACGTTATAGGAATTATGACTGGGGCTAGAGGCACAATTCCACGGGAAGTCTTCCGAAAATTAAAAGTTCCTGACAACACCCTGGACATGATATCCTCCACTGCACTGAAGACATCGATTAGCATAATTAATCATCATTTATATTCTTTATAAAATGTAATTTGTCTTGTAGCCTAAATCGTTTGTTGCATTTCCAATAAATTTCTCAATGATAGCCTACCCAGCGAATAGGGATTATAAAGAATGGACACTGAGCGAATTTTCCTGTGTTTTGTTTCTCTGTGCGCCGGCGTTTAGTTCCACTTTCAAGCGCTACATTATAAAATTAAGTATCGAATTCGTTTAATATTTGTATATAATATAATATAGGTATATGGTTTTACTTCTCATAACAGTTTTGTTTTTCCATTTTCAGTGCTATCAAATCATTACATATTTTAATTGTTGTTGGGGTCAACGTCTCAACTCTCATTATAAAGGAACTCTAGAGTCTAGACATTACAGTTAGTGACGGATTTATTTTATGGATCCAATTTATTTTATTTGAGTACATAATGTACCTAGATGTATTAATTATATGTGTTATATTTCCGCTGTGTCGACTGCTAGCTGGTGTGATGTCAGCGCCAACTCTAGGGAGAAAGCAGAATCTCACGCTCTAGCTGGCTTGAAGGTCATTGAAATCAGTCCGGCTACATCAAAGGTACCGACGCGAAGTGTCCATACTTAATTACCTATACGCTGGCCTACCTAACTAGGATTTCTATTAAAGAAAAAATTGAATTAAATATAAATATTCATTTAGAATTGATTAGGAGGCCGATTATGAAAACCTGGTTGGGATGGCTATCAACTATTTATTTATTTACCTATTTATTTATTTATTTATTTATTTATTTATTTATTTATTTCAATAAAGACTACAGAATAGAATATAAGACTACAGAATATAATTACAACAATAGAAATAGAAATAAAATAATACAATCAATGTAAAAAGAAGATACAATAATAATAACAAAGTTTGAGGACCGAATGAGCAGCGCTCTTGTTCGGTCGCAGTAGGTCTACATTTTTAACTTGAGTTCCCACGTGCAGAGCTTAATATGAAGGAACTAATAAATTTTAATAGACTTTATGTTATGCTATCAATTTATTCAACAGATGCAAGAGGGACCCAGACACATTTGAACACAGCAGATATAAATTCAGACTAATTCATCATGAGAGTTCGTAATGCCTCAATCACGTCACCTTCAACGTTCAAAGTGTTAGATGATTGTTTCAAAACTATTTCTTTCAAAGCGAGAAATGCTACAGTACAATCATTAACTTACTTTTTAAATAGGGTGGCCAGACGTTCTCTTTTGTCCGGACATGTCCTCCTTTTTGGGCCTTTGTCCGGGGTCCGGGCGAATTTAAAAAAAATCAAGAAATGTCCCAGTTTTCGTAACTTGTATGCCTGATATTTTGAAATTATCTGATTTGACTCATTTTTCAAGTAATTTGCCTGTAGGTGGCATCGACGGAATATACTCTTTGCCAACATTATAACTCTTTTTACTTACAGGCAGTTAGTAAATCCAGAGATCGAGTCATCGAGGTGCGAATGTAAATCCTTTTCCGCATTCGCACCTCGCAGTCCGTCCATTCTGCCCATTTTCTGTCCTGTTTAATAATTTTATAGTTCCCTTGACATTCATGCTAACTGTAAAATCATAATTATTATTAAGTTTTTTCTTAATTATTTTGTAATAAAATATATATTGACATGCTTTCAAGTATGATAAAAGCCTAAATCTGTACTGCAAATATTTTGTAATGAAATAGATATTTACATAAATTAAAGTATGATATAGGCTTAAGCCTAAATCTAAGTACATAATATTTTCTGTCCTCTTTTTTTGAAGAATGTTCCTCCTTTTTGAAGCTTTGTGTCTTCTTTTCTATCGATGTGAATTTCCTCACCTTATATTTTACATACTTGAAATAATTAATTGTTTTAACCTTTTCTGTGAGTGCATTAACATTATTAACATTTGTCTGTACAATATATGCTGGGTTGAATAAGTCATTTAAATTTACAAACAATGAATATGAATAATGCAACTCCTATTTTTCAATTTTCTGAATCACTAGTTTATTGACATGCTTAGATAATTTTTTTAATTCCAGTCTTTAAGTCCAAACTGAAATAATTAATTAATTTGCCTAACAATTGCCCTACATTATTAGAAATTATTATATTCATTCTACACTTCTGAGGTGTCTACTTATTCCTCTCCACTTCTGACCATGACTACTCACGCGCAAGTAAACAAACACGTACCTATAGTCAAGGAACCTGTTTCATCGGTCAAAAGTTTCGCTCCCTGGTGATCAGTAGACTTCGGATTTTAGGTAAAAACCTATTTTAACCCTTAAAAGATAAGTTCATAAAAACTTTCAGGTACACGTTTCATATAAAACTATGCCTAAAATTGGTATTTTAATAGCACCTAAAAATGCCTATTTTGACGACAGAGCTTATTTTGACCTATTAAGTATGTTATATCTCTAATAGGTCAAAACACTCATTCTTATTTCGAAAATTTATATTTTAAATTCCAAAAGTGTTCCTGGTTCTGTTGGAAATAAAGTACGGGATAAACTGGAGCAAGTTCTGTAGAGAAATGTAGGGCTGAAGGACCTGCATATTGCTTCAGATATCCTAGCAGGGAAGAAGACGGATTTACAATGTAACATTCCTGTCCAACTAGTGTCAAAATTGAAATACGCTCCTGTTACTTCAGTGGATATAGAGCGTTCATTTTCAGCATACAAATTTGTGTTGAGTGACATACGACATTACTTTTCAGTTGCAAATTTAGAAAAAGTATTAGTAATGTATTGTGACGCTAATTATGAACATTAACGGACAAGGCTTGGTAAAAATTGATTATATTTGACTTTTTGTGTACCGGTACTGAATTTATGTCTAAAACTTATTTTTCACATTTAATTGTTTAGTTTATGTATAACTAGTTAGATAGCACGTATGGGCGAATTCAGAAATGCATATAGAATGTTAGTTGGGAGGCCGGAGGGAAAAATACCTTTAGGGAGGCCGAGATGTAGATGGGAAGATAATATTAAAATGGATTTGAGGGAGGTGGGATATGATGATAGAGAATGGATTAATCTTGCTCAGGATATGGACCAATGGCGGGCTTATATGAGGGCGGCAATGAACCTCCGGGTTCCTTAAAAGCCAGTAAGTAAGTAAGTAAGTAAGTAAGTATAACTAGTTAGATATTTGTTGTTCTTATACTTTTAATAGTAGTGTTGGTAACGGTGTATAAGCATTTAAAATTATTAAATTCTAGAAGTGAATTCCTGATGATTTGGAACATGTTTTTAAAGAAAATATTATTTTTTGTTAGAGTCTATTTTCAATTCTTTAGAGACTATTTCCTACACTTTTAAGCCTATTCTAGGCACCTAAAATTACATTTTAACGCCCTAAAAATCCGTACCCTAGTGATCAGCGATCACCGACTGCGACATAACTATGTATTGCTGTAAATGGATAAGTTCTTAATAAAGAAGACTATCCAAACGAAAAGAGCAATGGACGAAAACAGAATGATAAATTGGGATGTAGTAGTGGTGGTAGTAAAACTAATAGCTCATGTTCATCATCGCTGCAAGGATCAACGAAGGATGAGCAAAGCAATGAAAGAAAAAGGCAATGTAACCATATTGGATTAAGCAATTTCCATGGATACTCTGAAAAATCAGACGATGTTATTTTCTGAAAAATACGTAACAACATTTTTTAGAAACAGCAATTAAAGTTTTCTCAGACTTTTTTTAATTTATATATTTTACGACGCTTTATCAACTGCGATAGTGATCTAGCGTCTGAGTAAAATGAAAGTGATAATGTCAGGGAAATGAGTCCAGGATCCAGTGCCGAAAGTTACCCAGCATTTGATCTTAATGGGTTGAGGTAAAACCTCGAAAGAACTTCAACCAGTTAACTTGGCTCTTGTCTCAGCCAGGATTTGAACCCGATCAGATTTGCTAATCGTTCTCCACAGCGATGGGCTCTCAGAATTTTGAGCAGTCTTACCTTCTCCTCCGCCTATGTAGGAAGGTATAGCACTAGTTAGTTTGAACAATATTGTTATGCTCGACCATGCCGAAATGTAGTAATTATAGGCTACACCTGGTAGCAGCCCTTTAATGGACCTCATTAAAGTACACCTATTCATTAACGTTCAGGTGTTTCACCAATCAGAAAACACCATTGTAGCAATATAAAAGCGCAAGTATCGATTATTCTCGGATATGCAATCGAAAGACAACTAGCGAAACGTCACGGAGGGTGGAAATCCAATACTGTCGCAGAAGGTTATGTTCTGTTACTATAATAATTAGCGTTAATTGTAAATAATATTCAAATACATTAAATTCGTCATCTCGTTTTTCAATGTCTAAATCAATTTCAAGGTTATATCAAGATTAATGTTTATTTTACTCTCTAGATTATATCGAGGTCAATGACATTTGTGTTTCGGAAAAAAATCAATACTTTCGCGTCTGCGCACATCTCACAATTTACGAGATATTGCACAAGGTCAGTTGCGCTCCCCAGTCAGATAAGAATAACATGAATACTTCTGAATAATTTCAAGTTAGAAATATGGTCGAGCATAAAAAGTCGTATGAAACTTGCCTATAATGGTAATTAAGACGCTTGTATGAAAATTATGAAACTCGCTTGCGCTCGTTTCATAAACATACTCGCGTCTTAATTACTACCATTATAGGCTCGTTGCATAATGTACTAATATAAAACAACTATTGTACATTTTCTTACATAATTTTTCTGTTAGTACAAAACTCGGCATTTAACATTGATTTTAGATTTTACAGTTATTGATTTAAATGAGGCTGTAACATATTTCTGTCAGTTGATTTGAACTTTTGTATAACACTGTTTGTCTTTCCTTTTTTTTCTTCTTTTTTTATTCGGATATATATACACACATCATAAGGCGTTAATAATTCTTTCTTGTTTGATTGAATTCATAATTAGAATGCATCCTTAAGTAAAAAAAAAAAAAATAATTTCTCAAAGCGATTAACTCGAGGCATACTCATAGAGATGGGCCATATAAATTCTGAACGCATGTACACAACGTACAAATTACTAAGTAGGCCTATGCCTATGAAAATAAACCATTTCCCATGTGTAAATTTAGTTCGAACGTTATTTCCTGCAGTTTGCGGCTCTGTTTTGACTGTACGAGAGATGAATGTTCAAGTTCTAAATCAGTAAACATCAATTTTGTACAAAATAGTGCAAAATTAACAGAGAAAGCAATGAGGCGTTTGTTTACAACGAAACATCGGCCAATAGATTAGCTGATTGATTGGTCGTCCATTTGCACTATCTCAGGCTAATCAGGCAATGCAATAAGCAGCGGTTCATGAAACAAGGCTAAACTGATGTCAGGAATCGCAATTGTGATTCAATCAGTGAAATTTCGTAATTTACTATTCTCTCTCTCTCTCTCTCTCTCTCTCTCTCTCTCTCTCTCTCTCTATGTTTCGTACTAGTAGTGACATCTAGCAGATTTCAGCGTACCAACGTCCCACGTGTCTTATCTGCATCGAAAAGCCGGATGTAAAATAGAGATATAATGTCGATTACTGCCCTCGCTCAAGGAATCACCCAAGATTAATTTTTAAGAGATTTATAGCCAGTTTCACCAAGCTTTTTGAAATCAGCAAAAACGATTCAACAAACGCGTCGTTTAATATTAACGACAACTTTAAAAGTTGACCGTTTCACCAAGCTTCTTTTATTTAGAATGAACTTGTGTGGAGATTTCATACTTGCATCTTGCATATTATATTTCTCATATGACTATGGCTTCGAAATCACGAATTTGATTGGTTATGATTAGACTTCGTGGAATTGCCACGAGAATCGCAAGGTTTACTGCGTACGCAGTATAGACTGTATGAGAAGGGGGCGTGCAAAGGATTGAGTATGCCTCTGATGTAAACACTGAGCAGTATACTGCGGTTACAATAAAACCTGTATCCTGCATTCAAGAAATATAATGAATGATCTTTGAAGTAGGAAATGTCTAAACATGTAAATACACAATTATTTTATAGTGAGATATATTAACTCTTAAAATTTAATGTAAAATACTCACATCATTCTTGAATATGTGCATTACAGTGAAGAGTTACGTACATTTTGAGCGACTGCAAAGTAATCTCCTCCGATGGTCACTTAAACAGTTTTTATATTGGGAAATGTACGTTCGACATCACACGATGTAATACATGCATATTTGAAGAACGGAAAGTTACTACTTTTTAGTACACCAACTTCAGACGTCTTGTCATGACCTGATAGTACGTCATTTATAATACGAAGGTTGTGAATAGGTAGAATTTTTAGCAATAATGTTTCTCAACTCACATTTCACTTTTTCTGAAATTAGTGAATTGTTATTTTGGATAACGGTTTGTGATACTTTATCCACTATATTAAGGGCTTCTGAGAGTTGTAGTTTAGACGATTCTAACAGAATGTTGCTTTTGGACACGATTTTGAAATTAGAATCAATGAACAGAATCTCTTCCAATAGCTGTTCAGAAGGCAATGATTTTATAGCTGCAACAGCGGAACTGTCTGTCCTATCCAATGCATCAATTACCTCCATTATTTTGCTGTAAAGTTGTGCATAATAATTAACAGCATCCAACCACGTTCCCCAACGGGTCAAGACTGGCTGCGGGGGAAAGGGTATTCCAGGGGCAATTATTTGGAACAGCAACACTCTCATTGTAGTATGTTTGATTGAATTCTTGTCTACAGTGAACAAATGTTAAGCTTTGACTATTCCAACCACAGTAATGCAAAAACAAGTGCTTACATAGGTATACATTAGCTGTAGCTGCTCTATCTATTTGGATCGGTCACATCTCTTAACATGAACTGCTTATACTACGAGACCGGGCGGTCGCTCACCTCCTCTATACTACCGTACATCGGGAGCCTGATTGCATGCTGCGTGTGGCAATTCAACGAAGTCTAGTTATGATCATGGCCGAGTGTGTTTTGTTTGGCATGACAGGCAAACGAGTAAGAGTCAGTAATTTTACGGGAATTGAAAAGTCCTTATTTCTTTATATTCTTCCTAAACACGGGAATGTTGTCTTTAAAAACAAAAATATAAATGAAATAACGTTACAAAGAAGAAGAGATTTGGGAAACATTGTAAAATAAATTAATAGTTTTAGATAGGGCGAAAACAAAGTGCAGATTTTTATTATTTCTGCGTGTATTTACTATTTTAAGCCATATTTGAATGCACGTTTCATCATTTAATCAACAGTTGTACAAATAAAACCATTAACTCAAGGAATACCGGTAGATAAATACAAAATAAAAACTCAATAATATAGAAAAAAAAAACAAGTTGAATAGCTTTGACATATTACATTTCGGGAGGCAAAAAAATTAAGAGAGCGATGTAAGTAAAAGAATTGAAAGCAAGTGTTGTAACGTCGAATTCCATTCTTTTACAAAGGAAATATTGTTTATATTCTTATAGAAATCTTAACTTTAGTAACGTTTGAGTGAATTTAAAAGTGTTTTGACTTCTGAATTTTATTATCCTCTAAATGTCTAAATAAGGTTTATAATGACGACGAAATTTAAATTAGAACATGTGGTCTTTTCCCTGTTGCATTCTTCAAATAACATATTACATGGGAGAATGATATATTACTGTACTTCTGTAAATAACCACTAGGGACGTACGTATGTCAATTTTATATCATCAGCAGCGCTCCGCCAGGAAACAGTTCTGAGTTCGCTATCGAGCTGCAGTGTGGGTTAAGTCAAATAGCATCAGTCTACTTGGACTGGACGAAGACGGCTCTATTCTTCCACATTGTCCCGTTGACGACAATAAGGTAAGACAAGAAACTGATTAGCTTATTTTAGTGTTAGGCCTATATGCTTTATATAAGAAGTTAAAAAACAAAGTGGTGTGATGCTGCAAAAAAATCAATCATCTTCATCATTATCATCAATCATGATCATCACCATCGTCATCTGTTATAATTATTGTCATCATCCATCATTCATCATCACTGTCATCATCATAATCATCAGTAGGGCTAGGATTTTGATGACCTATAAATCATGAAAAAATGTCCTAAAACAATGCGTTTATGACCTAAAAATCTTTCAAAAATGCCCCAAAAATTGTTCGTACATAATTGACTAAGTAGGAAAAGAGGTTTTGTACTACTTAATATTTAGACTAGTAATTAAATTAAATTCTAGTACCAACATTTAAGTTTATTTAATTTTACGTAATTTTTTCTAAGTAGTACACTTTTTACCTGATGTAGTTTCCATGTAGTCCACCACAAGGTCACTCGTATCCGGAATTAGTAGGTATAAAGGAGTCTATATTGAAGGAGTGGTTGGAGTGTACTACGTTAAAATGGCAATATTTGTGTAGAAAAACGATTAAAATATTATACAAAATAATAGGTATCAGCCACTGGCGTAGCTTGGACGGTTAAGGTGCTTGCCTGCCAATCCGGAGTTGCGCTCGGTCGCGGGTTCGATTCCCGCTTGGGCTGATTATCTGGTTGGGTTTTTTCCTACGTTTTTCCCAACTGTAAGACAAATTTCAGGTAATCTATGGCGAATCCTCGGCCTCATCTCGCCAAATATCATATCACTATAACCAATTCCAACGACGCTAAATAACCTCGTAGTTGATATAGCGTCGTTAAATAACCTAGTAAAAAATGGGTATTACTGGACAAAATATGTAGACAAAATATCAAAGGAAATAAACATTATTTTATATTAATAATGGGGATTTATGGCCAAAATTATTTGAAAATGCCTCAAATGTCCGAATAAAACAAAAGATGCTCTTATGAGTTGTAAGAGGCAAAAAATGCAAAAAAAAAATGCCCTAACAAATATGTCTTAAAACACTCAGTTTATCACATAACACATAAATACTAAAGCAGCAATGTTTCTGGCTTACTAGAAAAAAGATGCAATTTCATCAAAATCCTAGCCCTAATCATCAGTCACAATTCGACTTTAATGGTAACTTACATGGTTTTTCAAGAAATGAATTTAATTCATATGTAAATATTTTATATTTCTATTTTTTCAGTTTATTAAGTCATCATAGTCATCAATCATCATCATCATCATAATCATCAGTCATCGTCATCATAGCCATCGATCATCACCATCATCATAGTCCTCAATCATTGTTCAATTATTGTCTTCATTCATCGTCCTAAATCATTATCATCATTCATCGTCATCGTAATCAATCGTCATCATCATAATCATGAATCATTATCATCAATCATTAGTTTTTTATTGACCCGTTTTATTTACTCTCCGGACCCTTTACATCCGGAGTTTACATTTGTTGTTTTGTGTGTTTTTTTTAGCATATTTGACATTTCAGACCTTATACATACGAATATTTTATAAAATTTTATTGTTTTGAAATGTGCTATACAATTTATCTCTAGTGGCCTTGATTTTATTATTTTATTAGTGCGTTTTGAATACTACCTAAAGTCTGAGAACTGCTCACTTTCATGATTCTTTACAAATCACCTTGTAAATACTGCATTTTGTGTACCTCGCTTTTACCGTGATAGAGCTTTTTAGTATTCTGGTTATTGTATTGTTTGTGTTTATGTTTTGTGAAGAATTTTAGATAAGGGCGCAAATAGCCATAGCAACTGACGCGCCCTTTTTAAACCCTACTATCTTAACTTATCATAGTTATCAGTAGGGCTAGGATTTTGATGATCTATAAATCATGAAAAAATGTCCTAAAACATACATTTATGAACTAAAAATCTTTCAAAAATGCCTTTAAAAATGCCCTAAAAATTGATCTTACATAATTGGCTTAGTAAGAATATTAATATTTAGACTAGTACCAATATTAAAGTTTATTTAATTTTACATAATTTTTCTAAGTAGTACACTTTAATTAATTATTTTACCTGATGTAGTTCCATGTAGTCGACCACAAGGCCACTATTTTCCGGATCTAGTACGTATAGAAGAATCTATATTGAAGGGATGGTTGGACTGATCCATTACGTGGGAGTGTACTACGTTAAAATGACTATACAGTATTTGTGTAGAAAAACGATTAAAATTACATACATACAAAAAAGGGCAATAATTGAAAAAATATGTAGAGAAAATATCAAAGGAAATAAATAATATTTTGCATTAATAATAATGGAGATTTATGGCCAAAATTAAATAAAAATACCCAAAAAATGAGCGAATAAAACAAAAAAATGCTCTTATGAGTTGTAAGAGGTTAAAAATGCAAAAAAAAAAAAAAAATGCCCTAAAAATATGTTTTAAAACACTCAGTTTATCACATAACATATAAATACTAAAGCAGCAATGTTTCTGGCTTACTAGAAAAAAGATGCAATTTCATCAAAGTCCTAGCCCTAGTTATCAGCATCGGTCATAGTAATCATTAATCGCCATTATCCATAAAATATCAAGCTCTTCCACATGTACCGTCTACATCTGGCCCATCCAGCGTCCTTGGGGTCTGTGTTTTAAAACTTTCTTGGAATTCTAGTAGGTTCCATTCTACTTGTACGGGATATCCGGAATTTGACAGAAAATATGTATGCTAGGCTGTTACAAAAAACTATTACCTTTTTAATATTGTTTTTCGTAAGTAAAAACGTGTTAGTGTAATTGAGACACTGAGATCAAGAACGGTACTAGTCGTGCAGAGATAATTTTGAGAAAAAAAAAACCAAAAAACTTCATAAACTGCATTGTGCTTGCTTTAACACCTTGCTTTTGGTATTGTTACCTTGTATTTGGCCGCATATAGGCCTAACTTGTCCCACAATTAGTTAATTTATTTTAGAAAACGTAACATACATAAAAGCAGTTTGAAAACTGCTGACATGTCCTCTTTTTGATCTAAATAAACAGACTTTCATTTAAAAATATCAAATCAATTAAAAATAGTAATCTCTTTTGTTATTATATTAAACTGCTCTTATATAAATGTTAAAACACAAAATTATTGCTAAAATGGAGAATTTGCTACGGTAGCTTTGAACCGTGCCCTTACGGTTACGACCAAATTGAACTAAATACTCAATGTCGCCAACATAAGAACATGACGTTGATCTGTAGCGTCGTTAGAAGGAGAAATTTGTTTTTTTTTCCCTCCATCTCCTTCGTTCTGAACATTACTGAGAGATAGCACCACTGTTAGCGACAAGATGTGTTTGCGTAAATAGGCTACTGCGAGTAAATTACGTGTCTTAGATGAGGGGCTCGCGACACGAACAGTTTTGCTGTGGCGCATGTGCAGACCTCTCTTGCAGTGACAGCGTGATCTTTACTTGAATATGTTTTCGTGTGTACTGTCATTCCAGATCAAATGAAGATTCTTTCTTGCTTCGGTTACACATGTTGCATATACGAAGGTTAGGTTTGGTTAGTTTAAGTTTTTAATAACCAATATGCGCAGACAGCCAAGATGATCCTATCGGTCATGGCCTTTATGATAGTTTTTGTTTCGTAATATTGATAAACAGACGTCAAGACACTCGCCTTTGACAGTGTGGAATGGAAGGTGTTACGGGTTTTGGGTGGGAACATAGTGCAATATTTATTTATTATTTTATTTTAATTACATTTTTTACTTTTCTTCTCTCTTTTCCGTCTCTTTTCTGTGATTCTGTCTAGAAGACAACGCTAATTATAGAAATTAAAAGTAGCCTGAGAAAATCAAACGTACTTTAAACAAAAAAATTACGTAATCAAACTGAAACTAGACTAAGAATACCAAACACAACCTAAATTAAAAATCAAGTAAACAATCTAAAACAGTCTGAGAAAACAAAACCTAATCTGAGCCAAAAATGGCCTAAATTAAAACTAGCCTTACAAAACTAAAATTATTAAAAAATTACGTAAAGGAACTGAATCTAGGATGAGTAAACCAAACGGAAATCTAAAATATATATAGAAATTAGAGAAAACTCGCTATTTAGGTTAGTTTTTAGGTTAGATTAGGTTTCTTTAGGCTAGGTTTGTTTTTTTTAGGTTGTTTATTTTTCTCATGAGAGCTGTAGCTTGTTTAGTGTATTTTTTAATTGTTTAGATTACGTTTAGTTTTGTCCACTCAGATTAAGTTTTTTACGTACTTTTTTTAAAGTTAGGTTTTGTATTCTTACGCAAGTTTTAATTTCCTAAGATTTGTAACTCAGAAAAGCGATATGCCATGGTATCACTTACAGGATTATCACTGAGTATTTCATCAGTACTGTTGCTGTGGTGATGTGTACAAACGTTAAACGAAACCCCGTCATTCATTCTTGAATGTTCTAATGTATGGAATCTAATCGTTTAGTATGTCTCGGTATCCATAACGATCACATTACACACAGATCTGTAGTTTGTGAATCTCTAATGACGGTTCAGAGTCTTTATAAGAGTGAGCACGGAGCAGGGCCGCAGCACCATCTTGGAAAGCGATAGATCGCGTCATCAAGTTCAGAGGCACGCATTTTAGTGGTTGTTAATGCGTGTCACAGCGTCCAGACGTCTGCTGGTCGTCACGAGTTCCGTGTAAACTGTCGTAGATTTGTGAGTAGTCACAATGTGTGCGTCTCTTCATGTCGGGAACTAAAAACCAGAGAATACGACTCAGAAAATCCGGTTTGTGTTAAATTAGCTTTGCTAATTGGTCTTGACAGTTGTATACGTTGTATAAAACGCATCTTTCCGATGAGCAGTTTTGTATTCTGTAATAGCGAGTACGTACACCGCAAACCTCGTGTGCGCAATATATCTTCCACGGCCTGATCGTTATCTCGACTCATACACACACGGGGCTTATTATTTCAATCCGTGTGTTTCACGACTTGCCAGTGTTATTGTTTGTGTTGTCATCCTACCTAATGCTTCAACAGAAGTGACAGACCAAGTGGCATTACGCACACGTCTTGCAGATATGATGTCTTGTATGTAAATTAAATACGTAGAATGAAATAAAAGGATATATTCGAATCGATAAATCGAGCTCCAAGGGCACTGCAAAATACTTAGATTTATCAAGGTTTCGAATAATCGAGGTTCAATTTTAATATATAATTGATCGAGCAAACGAGAGGAGTGAGACAAGGTTGTAACCTGAGCCCTTATTTATTTAACATATTTATTAATGATCTTTTAGATAATGTAGCAAATGTGAATTCTCATTGCCCAGTGTTAGATAACATACCTATGCCGGGACTACTTTTTGCAGATGACTGCGCTATTGGAGCATTTTCGGTCAACGGGCTTCAAAAGGCGATTAACGAAATTAATAGCTTCTGTAAAACTTGGGATCTAAAAATAAACGAAAAGAAATCAAAAGTTCTAATCTGCAAAAAGGGCAACGTGCATAGTAAGAAAGAGAAATGGTACGTGAATAAAGTTCCAATTGATTGTTTCCAGATTCAAGTACCTAGGAGTGATAATAGACAGTAGGGGAAATTGGAAGTTGCAAAATGAATTGGCACTGAATAAAGGTAAAAATGCACTGCAAGCAGTAGACAGATGCCTAAATAAATGGCCGAATATTGGGGTGAAGAATTTGGTCAACATCTATAATGCACTAGTAGAATCAAAGATATTATATAATATTGAGATCTGGGGTAGTAGGTTATCCAGCAGAAACATCGATAAAGTAAGAGCCAAAATGTGTAAAAAAATTTCTAGGAATACCGGAGAATGCTTCTAACCTGGCAGCGTTACTAGAGATGGGAATCGATTCGAGTCTGGGAATTATTCTAGAAAGAAAAATCAAATATTTAGGTAATATTCTGTGTAGGAATGATTCGGCAGTTATGAAAACATGTATCTTTTGTATGAAAGCCGCTAATTGGAAATCGAATTGGCTGAGAAATAAGCAGATTAGGTCTAAATTGGCTATGGAGAGAACTAGGGTCTATAAACACGAAAACTATTGGAAGAATAGTAAAAGAGAGAGCAAACGAAACTTCGAGACAAGATATATTTAGTAATATTAAAGACCTAGGATCACTAAAATACTATAGGGAGGTTAAGCAGTTTTGGGAACAGGAAGAAAATGTTAGACTAAATTCAAGGGAAGAGAGAACAGGAATGGCATGGTGGAGATTAGGTATCTGGAGACTCAAGAATAGGAGAGGGAACGTAGAGAAGGATAAATGTCCTTTGTGTGGACTAGCTGAAGACGCAATGCATATTGCGCTAAAGTGCCAGGCAACGATTGATTTGAGACACAGTTGGGTAGATAAAAAATTTCTACAAATAAACGCTATAGTAGCTTATAAAAAATGAATGGTCACCTGAACGCCAGCAATTTACATAAATTAGGAAAATTTCTTTTTAGAGTTAAAAATTAAATGGGAAGAGAAAGTCAAAGCTCTAACGGAGATGGAATTATAAATGTTGAGTAGTCACACGATAAGAAACTACGAAGAGTAGTCAATGAAGTTAACAGAATAATTAGACTGTGCGACATATATTCAAATCAAGAGCTGGCAAAGATACACTTCATGTACGGTAAGGCGGACGGCAATGCTGCGCTGGCTCGTCGTTTGTACCAGGAGAGGTACCCACAGCGACAATGTACAGATCGGAAGACATTTGTACGTCTCCATTACCGTCTGTGCGAGTATGGAAAATTTAACTCTCCTGGTTTGGGAAGGGGACGACCAAGATCTACAACTCCAGAAGTACAGGAGGAGATTCTGGAGGCTGTGAACATGACTCCTTCTATCAGCACACGAAGGGTAGCGTTGCAAGTCAATGTTCCTCATACGACTGTCTGGAGACTGTTGAAAGAGTATCAATTGTATCCTTATCATTTGCAACGTGTACAGGCCCTGTCACCAGCAGATTACCCTGCACGAGTTAGGTTCTGTCAGTGGTTCTTGCAGCAGTGTGGTGTAAATCCGAACTTTCCTGCCTTAGTACAGTATTATTTACAGATGAAGCACAGTTCACACGAGATGGCATAACAAATTTCCACAATCAGCATGTATGGGCGTATGAAAACCCACGTGCAACTGTTCCATCTCATCACCAGGTGCGGTTCTCCCTCAACATGTGGGCCGGTATCATTGGTGATCGATTAGTTGGACCCCATGTACTTGTAAACAGACTTACGGGGCAGGCGTACACAAACTTCCTGAAAAACACCATAACTCATGTTTTAGAAGACACTCCACTGATCAATCGTCAACACATTCACTTCTTGCATGATGGCGCTCCTGCACACTTCAGTCGTACGGCTCGCCGGTACTTGGATCGAAGGTTTCCTGATCGATGGATAGGTAGAGGTGGCCCAATTGCTTGGCCTCCACGCTCACCTGATCTGATTTCTACTTGTGGGGCCATTTAAAATCATTGGTTTATTCGTCTCCGGTGCCTGATTTGGAATCCCTTCGGAATCGAATTGTGGCATGTTCTGAGGACATACGCAATACTCCTGGAGTTTGGGATCGTGTTCGCAGGTCAATGAGACATCGATGTGAGGTCTGTATTCAAGCAGGAGGTGGAGATTTTGAACATCTTCTATAATGACAACGACCTGCGGAAAGAAAAACGTTCCGGTGAATTTCAATGTTGTGAAGGCCATAACTCGGAAATGAAGCATTTCCGGACACATGTAATGAACTATTTTGATTGTCTACATATGGGAAATACATACCTGAAATTATGCCCCGTATTTTTGAAACACCCTGTATATATGCATACACGTATATTATATAAATATAAATTTAACTTTATGTAAGATATATTTTATGTGAACAATTTCGGTTTCACATTTATATCGTTTTAGTGCGAATTCCGAATTTTCAGTGCATTTCACATTTTATCGCATATTCAAAAATGATTAAAGTGAGATATACAGCTCGTGAAAGATTAAAATGCAAAAGCACAAGGTTTACAGTCTTTTCGCATTTTATCGCTTTTATGAAAGATCACCATCTCTAGCGATCAAGTGCGGACGTGGCTTAGCAGAGTTCTGGGCCGTCGCCTTACCCAATTAAGTCCGGCCGATGCAGACCTTTTAGTTTCGATCCGTGAACCTAAACGCAAGTAGCCTATGATAATCAATCGACGCACGTTGATTTTAGTCGTGATGTTTTTCGGGCATCCAACATTAGGCTAACAAAGCGACAACCATTGCTTTTCCTTTGACAATTATTTCATGAAGTGGTGAAGGGAGCGAATGCTTCGACGTCTGGAGTATCTTCTGTTTCGGATTTGTACGCCATAAAATTGGTTGTCCAGATCGTCTGTAACTGATGTAGGCTACCCTCCTAACGAGGGGGAAGCTGATACGTTTCTCTGAACGCTCAATATTTCTCCTATTTTAATTAAACTTGGGTTGAGCGGCATAACAAGCGAATCCTTCACAGAACAGCAGTACGCTCTGCAGGGTCAGATCTTGTCTAATTTCACATGGTTTCCACCTTGCTTTGTAATTGAACTCGACGCTGAAGAAACTGATCGAGGCATTTGTTCACAACAGATTTCCACCTTTGAGTCCGTTGTGAATACTCGTTCCTAAAAGTGCGGCTGTAACTAAGTACAGTTCACATCTATGGAGTAACGGCCAGCGCGTCTGGCCGCGAAACCAGGTGGCCCGGATTCGAATCCGGTCGGGGCAAGTTACCTGGTTGAGGGTTTTTCCGGGAGTTTCCCTCAACCCAATACGAGCAAATGCTGGGTAATTTTCGGTGCTGGACCCCGGACTTATTTCACCGGCATTATTACCTTCATTTCATTCAGACGTTAAATAACCTAGATGTTGATACAGCGTCGTAATATAACCCAATAAAAAAAATAAAGTAACTAAGTACAGAGTATTAAAAAAAATGTCGTTTAAGGGGAATTAGGGTTGAAATTTTCAACTTGTTTATTTTTAAGTAAATTTTTTCAAATTTTGTTTTAAAATTATAAAATTAACATATATTATTATAGTCAAATTTGAACTTCATAGGTCAAAAAGACCTTCCCCCCGTTTTTCTCACTCACTCACTCACTCACTCACTCACTCACTCACTCACAGGTCAAACAGGCTTTTCCTCCTTTCCCTCCTTCATTCATTCGCTCGTCCGTGTATCTGTCCATCCATCCATCCGAACGTTGGGCATGGTTCTTCCTATAAACTGTATATATATATTTATGATAAAATGGAAAAGAAATGCATTTAGAATTTTATATTTGGATAACATTGTGGCTATCAAACACCAAGCTGGATCGTCGTTATAAAGTTTGTTCGCACAGAAGTTCCATACTAGTTTGAACGGTTCCGGTCATGCGCACATGGATTTTACTGTTCGCACAGCGCAAACTTCAAACTCAAACTGTTTCTGACTAATAGTCACGCGTTCGTACAGCACGTCAAACTGATTTGACAGTCAGAATTGATTTGCGAATGAATTGCAAACCAATATCAAATCATAGTTGACGCATGCGCGTCAAGATAGTTTTGCCATTGTTTTCTGCATGTTATTTACAACATAACCTATACGAATATGCCCTAAATAAATAATCAATTGTATTTTAGTACTGTTGTTTTCGTATCAATGTCCTTTTTCAGGAAAGTAATACTATATATAAGCGTGCGTACTATTCTAAAGTTTTACGGCATAAGTTATAAGCGTACTATTATTTTTTTATTCAATAGCTGTAACATTTAATTCTCTTGATACATGTCAAGCTATTTTTATTTAATTTATAAAACCAATATACTGTATGGTATAGACGAAGTTAATGTTTTTAATTTGGTTCACTTTTAAAACAAAATCCACAGTTTGTCATTATGAGTATGCTCTTGATAAAAATTAACGCTATACTTCAGAATACCGTGTACTTATGTATGTACAATGACTGTCAATTAAAACTAAAGCTATACTTCAAAATACCGCGTAAGTACTTATGTAGCAAGACTGTGCAAATTGAAAATAATTTAAAAACTTGTTTTTTAATGAAGATACAAGGGTAGATAAATAACTGCATAAAAAATATATTTTGCACCAATGATGAAATAACGACATATAGGTAATGTACTTACGCGATATTATTCTGAAGTAGTTTCCAGATTAATTGTAATAAAATTATTTTCCGGAAGTGTTTTAAAATAGAAGTTAGGCTAATTTAGACCTATAATTGTTGTTTCAGATGTCTGATTCAAACACTTATAGTGATAACGATATGGAATATTATATCCAATTGGGATGAGTTAGACTTGGTGGAATTATCTGAGGAAAGAGATAGGCCCTAAAATGAAACTTATTTTCAACATATTATCCCTAGGTACAATAACACGAATTTATTATTTCCGTGTAACCCGCCATGTAGCAGAGAACCTCTGTCAACGATTTGAAGTATCACAATATTTTAATTAATTGATTAAGTTCAAATAAGTAGCTATCTAGACGGCAGTGGTTCCAACCAGTTTGGAAATGCTTTCGTACAGCTCAAATCACGGATGGTTTTAAATTGGTTTTCAAACCAATCATGCGCATTAGGTGAAGTTGGGACAGTTTGCAAACAGTTCTCAAACCATCACAAACTTGCTGTGCGAACAAACCTATAATCGCCGCGGCCTCATGCTTAACATGTCGGCATCATACAATAAGTTGCGGTATGCTTTTAAAACATAATTTTGCCGACCGATTGTTGCTCTGTAGGTTTCACTCTAAGCGTCACGTTGTTACGTCTACTTCCCCGATAAGAATAAGCACTAGTTTGTTATATTGTTAAAAATTATACGAGTACGTTGACATTCTTAACTCTTAATAATAACTCTTTAATAATATTTTTTAATCACATACCTTAATGTTCGTCCTCGGCACAAGACATTGCAACCTCGATTTTAGTCCACTTGGATTAGGTAAGTAGATGTCATTTTATAATGGAAGCAGCTTATTGGTTGCAACCCTAGATCATATATGTAACAGATATGTCGGGGTTATAGGCTTTGAGGTTAACAACGTTTGTCAGGCAAATCAAGATTTCAGGTATAACTCCCTGTAAAGTTGATTTGAATAATTTCGAGGGAAAAATTGTTCCGGAGCCGGGTATCGAACCCGGGATCTTTGGTTTAACGTACCAACGCTCTACCACTGAGCTACCCGGGAACTCTAACCGACACCGATCCAATTTGTCCCTCTATATCCACAGACCTCAAAGTGGACTGACAACCGTCAAGCAACCAAATTCGAGTGCACACTAACTCCGTGTGACTCAAATTGTGGTTTTCTGTTAACGAACAGTGACGTGTATTATGCAAATCAAGATTTCAGGTATAACTCCCTGTAAAGTTGATTTGAATAATTTCGAGGGAAAAATTGTTCCGGAGCCGGGTATCGGTCGGTTAAAGTTCCCTGGTAGCTCAGTGGTAGAGCGTTGGTACATTAAACCAAAGGTCCCGGGTTCGATACCCGGCTCCGGAACAATTTTTCCCTCGAAATTATTAAAATCAACTTTACAGGGAATTATACCTGAAATCTTGATTTGCATAATACACGTCACTGTTCGTTAACAGAAAACCACAATTTAAGTCACACGGAGTTAGTGTGCACTCGAATTTGGTTGCTTGACGGTTGTCAGTCCACTTTGAGGTATGTGGATATAGAGGGACAAATTGGATCGGTGTCGGTTAGAGTTCCCGGGTAGCTCAGTGGTAGAGCGTTGGTACGTTAAACCAAAGGTCCCGGGTTCGATACCCGGCTCCGGAACAATTTTTCCCTCGAAATTATTCAACTTTTGTCAGGTTTACTACGCTGCCATCTAGTTGTTACATAAGGAGTCATGTCATAATATCCATTTGAATTGCATTAGCTGCCATCTCGTGTTCGTTTACGGCGGACGGGTGGCGATCCTGGCGGCTGTTCTCTTCAAAGTGCTGCCGATTTTAACGTAGCGAGGAGTTATCTGTTACATATATGATCTAGAGTTGCAACATTGAAATTGAGGCGAGTGATTGGAGCGGCGATATAAGAAATTGAAAACAATAATACAAGTAAATTTCAAAGACCTGCCGAATGTTACTCACGAGGCCGCTCAAAGACCTGCCGAATGTTAAGCATGAGACCGCGGCGATAATACCGTAAACTGGGGTAAACTTGACCGCTGGGGTAAACTTGACCACAAAAAAGAAAGATTTAAATCATATTAGCCCTAATTGTGATTAAGAATTATAAAAATAAATGCCGTCATTTCCCATAAGTATGGTCCTGGAACACAACTTTGGTCCACGATACAATCATTCAAAGAACATTGTAGAAGTAACATGGACCGTTCTTAGATAGCTGCAGTGACGAAACTTCAAATGACAGTACAGAAAAAATATAGATAAACGAGGTACTACGTTATGGAGTACAAAATTAGGCCTATGGGAAATGATGGTACTTAAGAAATGGAGAAAAATAATGAATTTGAAAAGTACATTCAGCGCATCTGATATGATTTAAATATTTTCTTTATGTACAAGTTTATCCCAGGTTACGTACGGCACGTAGAATCTTTAAATGTTAAATGTAGTAGTTAAGGAACGTGCGACCAGAAACTTTAAAAGGCTCATCGTGTACCTCTGTAAACTAAGAGTGTTATAGTGGGCTCCTAAAGTCGTACAGCTCTATACACTTGTACAGGTTTCATTAGAATATCGCGTTCTCAGGTCGCGAGGTCCCTTTGTGAGTCAAAACGCATCCCGATGACTGCAACGAGGAAAACTGAAGCATATTTGTCGCAACATTTGTCGTCCGCTAAGCCCCCACAAGTGTTCAATACTTTTCGGGCCATCTGTCGCAGACAGGTGGCCGGGATGGAAATAATTACACTTAATATCGCGCGGAATCTTTCCTGCCGCTTAGCATTTCCATTGCACATGTTTATTTTAGTCCATTACGCATGTCACAACGTGCGGCTGTTCGCAGACTGTTTAGTTTTTGTGTTGTGAAGAAATTCTGTGGTGGGGAGCCACAAGCTGATATATATGTGCATTTGTGCGATTTTTATATTTTTTATATGTGTTACTTTGGTGACAAATTTTAATCTGCCATTAGCTGATAAGTGTATGAATTGAAATAGTAGCAAAGTTGTCAGGATACTCTTTGACATCTGATTTGGGAAAGAACAATAACAGCCAAAAGCTGATATATGGTACTTACGTTACACGTTTTTCGTCCTTTCATTTATTTAAGACAAAACATGATGTGAGTCACGAAAAGACATTGTGTTGGCTGCACTGAAACCAAGCCAAACATTGTGTTGGCTGCACTGTCTTCTCTAGGCAAATTATTATGCACACTCTTTTCCTACAAATGTGAAGCCGCCTAACCATGAGAAAATTTGTATAGGTTCTCCAGTTAAATATGGAAAGATATCAAAAGGAATAGAAATGAAGAGGAAAAATCTAGGACAAATATGAAACACGCAAAAGAATTTGAAGCCTACAAAATAATTTTTACCTAAAACAGAATGTTCTCATAGAATATAAGCCAATAAGTACACGGAAGAGTTACAAGAAATAATATTTACAATATTTTACAAGTTAGGTTCAGCAGTGGCCCAAAACCAATTTTTAAATTACAGCATTACATATTGTGACAAAAAAAAAAACCCAAAGGCAAAGATAAATCGCACTCAAAGGACTGAATACTTACTGGTAGGTTTTATGTGTAGCCTGTATGGGTAACAATGGTAACAAGAAACCGTTCCGAATATTTAACGGGAAAATCAAAAACCAACATCCATACCAAAACAATAGAATTACTGAATATTCCTCAAACCTGTTCTTCATTAATGTACTCATTAATAATAAATAATAATAATAATAATAATAATAATAATAATAATAATAATTATTATTATTATTATTATTATTATTATTATCTTCATCTTATGCCTGACAAGTGTTAGGCCACAAGGCCTGTTACGGTCTCACATAAAATTTTCACGCCATCTCTTAGCAGGACGACCCACAGATCTTTGGCCATGTGGTACATAATTATAAATTGCCTTTGGGAGTCTACTATTACTCATTCTTTCCAAATGATGTTTCCAATTAGACTGATATTGAACAATGTAATCTAAAACTGATTGAGTTCTTAGTTCCCTTAAAATTTCACAATTTCTTTTCACATCCCATTTAGTATAGCCCGCTGTTCTTCGCATGAATCGCATTTTACAAGCCGTTATTCTGCTTTTATCTGCTTTCCTCAGTGTCCATGCTTCGCTGCCATAGCTGAGCATCGGTCATGCCAATGTGTTGTAGAGACGTATGCGGGTGTGTTTCTGAACCAAGGATGGTTTCATCACACTATTTACAATGTCCATAGCTCTTGTGTATTTATTAATTTTCTGTGATATGTCCATTTCTTCAAAAATGGAAAGATTGTAACCTAAATATGGGAAACTATTACATCTTTCTAAAATTTTATTATCGAGACAGATTTTGCTTTGTATTGGGTATTTCCCACAGAATGCTATAATTTTTGTTTTATCTGTTGAAATTTCCATATTGTATGTGGCTGCTACTTGCTGAAAATTATAGCCTATATTGACCTTTGGAGGTCGTCTTCTGAAAGTACTAATAATACCAAATCATCTGCAAAGAGAATTGAATCCAATTGAAGTTATCTGTTAATTTGTATATATCCATGGCGAGTTTGCTTCCACTCTTTAATTATTCGGTTCATATAAATAATAAAGAGAATAGATTATTATTATTATTATTATTATTATTATTATTATTATTATTTGTTATATATTTATTGATATTTATGTGCTGGACAACAGCCATTGGCCAATAAAAGTCCACCACAGTGATGTAATTAATACAATAAAATGAACAACTATGGTACAAATTAAATAATTAAGATAACAACAAAATGAACATAATTACAATGGTTAATTTACAAGAATTAATATTATAATATTTTATGGAAAGGAATTCATTCTTACAAAAGTATTATCAATTTGTGTTGAAGGATTATACAAATAATATTAGCAAAGACACTGCCATGTTCTAATACTTGTATACATTGAATGGATCGAAATCGCCTACATGAAAGTTAGCATTTTTAATATATCTGGAGACCGGCGAGGAAGATATAGAATTTCTTATGTAGAAGAATTTGTGATGTCTCATGTCCTTCATAGGAATACGAAGGCTGACACTGTTTAAGGAAGTTTGACAATTAATGTCACCTTTAAGGACCTTACATAAGAATAAGTAATCGAGATCATGACTTCTAGCACACAAGCTTCGACATTTAAAGTGCTCGAATTTTTTATCATAGTTATACACGGAATTATTAGGCTGAAATCGGTAAGAACATAATGAAGTAAATTTCCTTTGAATATTTTCCAGTTTTGCCGAATCAGTACTAGTAATAGAGTTCCAAACTACAGATGCATATTCAAGTTTTGATCTCACTAATGTATATTATAGTATTAAAAGAGAGTCAGGTGTTGAAAAAGAATAATTGACCGAATTATTCCTAACATTCTTATTACACGGTTATAAATAAATATAATCAATAATAATAATAATAATAATAATAATAATAATAATAATAATAATAATAGCCTACTGCTGCTGCTGCTTTGAGCTCTTTTGAACAAACTTTTAAAGTGAAATAATAAATACATACTCACTCCAGAAAACCAAAGTTTGTGCTCAGCAGTGTTCTCGAAAATATAGAATAACAGTTATATACATTAAGTATTAAGACAATATACAAATTACTATAAAACAACGTAAATTGCTAAATTAATTACGATTAATTATAATATAAAAATTCAAGAGATATTGTCAAGAGTCCATATGTCTGTTAGAAAACAATTTGCAAAAGTAATTTGTGCACTTCTTTTCTAAACAGGAAATTATTCATTAATGTTAGATGGAGGATAAATTATTATTAATAAAAGAATTGTATAATCTTGGCCGAAATTAGAGCTATGCTACTATGGTACTACACTTTGGTTCAATTAGTGGAAGAGAAATTGCATATCTTCTTGTAGAATAAGTACTCGTATGATAATTTGTAGAATACTTAGTTTTGCGTATTTTTGTATAGACCTATTGATAATTTTTATGTCCAAAACATTGAAAGTCCCCGCGTCGTGGCGTCATGCTGTAAGGTATCCTATGTAGGACTCAAGTTACGGAATGCTCACTGGTTCGAGTCCTCAGAGAGAAATAAATTTTCTCATGAAATTTCGGCCAGTGTATGGGACCGGTACCCATCCAGCATCGTGATATACTTGGGGAGCTACGATAGGTAGCTGGGTGGATCATCGTGCTAACCATACGATACCTCCATTCTGGTTGGATGATCGTCCACCTCTGCTTCGGCATGTGAACGTGAGGCCAACAGCCGCCTGGTCGGTCATGGTCCTTCATGGGCTGTCGTGCTTCGGATTATTATTATTATTATTATTATTATTATTATTATTATTATTATTAAAACATTGAAAACTTTATAAATGAGATTTGTTGCATAATCTAAATGCATATTTAAACTAATTTTAATTTTTCTCTTATTAAGTTGACTGAGGAGGAACAGATCAGATTTTGTTATACGTCCCTGAAATGATGCTGAAAGCTGTTTAATTAGCCCTATGAAAATGTATTACATTTTATTTGGTAGCATATTAAATGTAGACAAAACTATTAATCTCTAAAAGTTCTTTTGTAAATAATGATTTGGACCTGCTTCAAATGGCTTATGAATGAAGATATTTTAGCATTTAATTATTTATTTAATAATTTTATGTTTGGCAAAATTTTCTTTATATTGCACCGATCTTTAGTTATGACGTTCTCTACACTTTCCACGTAACTGCTACCAAAAGAAATAAAATATTATACCTATTTGTATCCACAAATGTTAAAGACGTAGACACGAAGGTGGCATTAGGTTTGGGTTAATCCATATCGCTTCTAGGTCCATTTTTATTAACAGTGTGCGTACAGCAGTCTTTACTTTCGCTTTACCTCCTTTAATATCCTAATGTGTTGTCCATTGATAAAGCCATCATGAATCAGGAAACACTCCCTCGGAAGACTGAAGGGAAGAACCCTCGCCCTTTGTAGGGTAAGAAATAACAACCTGTTACAAGTCTGTTACGTGGTTTTTGTATCCTCATGTGGAGGAACAGATGTAGCATGCGGCATATGGCAAAGACAGACGTAAGAGACATGGGTTGAAATATGATCAGGAAGGAAGAAACAATAAATTGTAATGTAAACACCCAAGCCCCTTTCAGCCCTCTTCTGTCTGTTGAACATAGGTAAAATAGAAAGAGGCAGCAATATATTTTTATTTTACTTTACACGGAAGATAGCACAGTTTCATGCTGCTTTGATACTGACATACTGTAGCTAGTCATCTGTGGTGACATGCAACTCATATTCTTTTGTGTAATGTTCTTTTATCTACATAATCATTCACAAACAAGGATTAGGCCTTATGGCCCGATTCGTCTTCTTTCAAAATTGGTCTCGCATTTCCTTTCACAGAGTATGAGCACCCGTTTCGGGATCCGTGTGAAACAAAAGGTGACTATTTCAAATTCTTACTGTAACAACACCATGTGCCACAGCCGAATCCTAATATTATTAATAGTAAGGACATGAACTATTCTAACTTATGTGACTATATGATGAAAGATGAGTGGAACGGAGAAAAATTCTCTCCGGCACCGGGATTTGAACCCGGGTTTTCAGCTCTACGTGCTGACGCTCTATCCACTAAGCCACACCGGATTCCCATCCCTATATCGGATTTGATCCTCTCACTTTAAGTTCCACCTCTTCGGTTCCCTCTAGTGGCCATGTGCAGAGGTGCACTCGTTATGAGTGACTAAGTGGCCGGGATTCGACGGAATAAGCGCCGTCTTAAATCACTAAGTGATTTATTTTTTTATATAATATATTATTACGATGTACCTAAGTACATGATATTTCCGTGCGGAAATGTGTGGACATTGTGCCACTGTCATACATCTATGACGCAGTGCATGAGTGTAGGCCACTAGAGGGAACCCAAGAGGTGGAACTTAAACTGAGAGGATTCAAGCCGACATCTGGATGGGAATCCGGTGTGGCTTAGTGGATAGAGCATCAGTACGTAGAGCTGAAAACCCGGGTTCAAATCCCGGTGCCGGAGAGCATTTTTCTCCGTTCCACTCACCTTTCATCATATGATGACGCAGAATTTCTGCACGGAAATATCATATGTACTTCGGTACATCGTAATAATATAGAAGGTGTTTCCGAGGTGGTGTTACAAACTTTCAGGGATGATGGCGAAGGGCACATATATCAATTTGAGATAAGGAACCATGGTCCGGAAATAAGAGTCGAAAGTTAAAAGCAAAAATAGTTGTGTGGAAATGGAATTGTAATTTGGCACCACGTGGCCTCCTTCCCTTAACTTTTGGAACAGCCGTGGAAAAGTGATATGGGCCGGATGTCTCCTACGTTGGTACTCGGCCCGATACAATCTGTGAGCTTTTCTACTATTCCCATTGGCTCATCCGTATTCGAAAATCAGGTCTGCTTATTCCGCTCTCGTGTACACCTCCATTTCACTAGGACTGATCGACTAGACACTGCAACTTGTACACATACACTGCTGTCTACAGACGTGCATATCAGGACCGACCATGTCCGTTACACATTACGCTATCTGCATTGCTTTAGTGTAGTTTCCTGTCCCCATCCCTTGGACAGCGCATTGAATGGAATACTGCAAGTAGACAACGTAAACAACTTCAGATGAATACAGTATGTGTAAGATGTACAGATAAATACACATAAACAAGGTGTACAGAGGAATAAAATTATTTCATTGCCACAGAACTATTTTTGCTTGTAACTTTCGACTCGGTCATTTCCGGACTAGGGTTCCTTATCTCAAATTGATACATGTGCCCTTCCCATCATCCCTGAAAGTTTGTAACACCACCTCGGAAACACCCTGTATAATTATGTGACTATGCCCAAAGACGCTTTCTCCCATCGCTTCGGGCGTGAAGGCGCCGAATAATTTGTGTAGCTATAAAATTATCCTTGCCACGCTACGTCTCTCAGTAATATCTTTGCATCGAGAGCAACTACATCTGTGTGGGACCACTCGAACTTGTTTAATTTGTAATCGCGAGTTCTGTCGCCCTGGGTGGCGCAGTCTGTATAGTGCTGACCTTCTGTGCCCTAGATTGCGGGTTCGATCCCGGCCCAGGTCGATGGGATTTAAGTGTGCTTAAAAGCGACAGGCTCATGTCAGCAGATTTTACTGGCATGTAAAAGAACTCCTGCGGGACAAAATTCCGGCACACCGGCGACGCTGATATAACCTCGACAGTTGCGAACGTCGTTAAATAAAACATAATCTCTCTCGCGAATTTTAGAATATTAGATTGATAAAACATGTATGAAACACTTTGAGTTAAATCTTTGTTGTGAGCTAGGACTTATTTCGGAATGCCGCTTCATATGAAGAGAAAATAGCATTTTGCATGGCCTTAATTAATTAGGCTACTTACCTTATCATACACCCATACTTTCCACTTGTAAACCGAAAAAAAAAAAAACATTCCAACGAACACAACTGTAGTTTCATTCCCGAAACTGGGTGACGTACTGTACGTGCCGGTGTCTCTGTGTCCCCATTCGTATTTCCTTCAAAATCGTGTAAAATACGACGTCTATGTATTCTGGAGTGACCACAGAAACTGGTCTTCACACACTGTTTCAGCTTTAATATTTGCCCTTCCTCAATTTCCGCAACTCTATCATTATGGTGACGTATGAAGGGCAATTGTGCCTCAATGTATCCCACTATACCCGCATAAAATTGCTTGCAGAAAAAGGTAACCGAACGACACTCAGTTTTATCAAAATGGTATTTATTTGATCACAATTTGACACACTACAATGAAGAGAAATAATTCAATTTTACTAAGATGCCTTTAACATCGTGTAGAAACCTGCCTTATGTTAACGAATCCACCAAAATCTCAATTTTGCAGAGTTTGCAGTTAGCAAGTTTTGCAAAAACGGTCCTCAATTATTAAAAAAAAATTCACAATATAGGTTCGGCTAAATTTTGATTCGTGTTTTTTGGAGAGTTATTTAATTAGCATTTACTGTTATCTATAATTTATTTTGTAACATTGTATATAACTTTGTATGTAATTGTCTTGTTTCCTTAGCACTGTATTTGGCTAATTATAATGTTCTTAGAGACTTGTTTAATCAACCGTATCTACTGTATCATAATAATGAGTTTGTGATTGTTTCTACTTCTAATACTATATTTCCTAATTATTAATTTATTTGTACACTACGATATTATTGTTTCTGACTGACTGGGAGAGAAGGCCTGATGACCTTTGCATAAATAAACAGACAGACAGGCAGATAGATAAATGAATAAATAAGTAGACCTAAATAAGTAAATAAGCAAATAAGTAAATAAATAAGTGAATGAATGAATGAATAAATTAACGAATAAATAGATGAGTGAATGAATGAATGAATGAATGATTGGATGAATGAGTAAATAAATAAATAAATAATTAGATGGATGAATGAATGAATGAATGGATAAAATGAATAAATGAATGAGTGACAATGGATTAATGAATACCTCTATAAATGAATAAATAGGTAGATAAATAAATAAATAAGTCTTCTTCTTCTTCTTCCTTTCAAGGATTGGGTTTTGGTCCCGTTCCGAAACTAAAGGAATATTTGTTCCGTCCATCTCTTCCTTGGACGGCCAACGTCTCGTCTGCCGGTAGGCTTATAAAAGTATGCTTGCCTCGGGAGACGTCCAGGGGACATTCTCTTGATATAGTTATACTATGTATTCTGGTACTTCCGAATCTCTTCGACCATCCTTTCGCACTTCAGTTGTTAAATAAATAAGTAAATACGTAAATTAGTAATAAGCAAATATGTAAATAAATGAATAAAAATAAGAAAAATAAGTAAATGAATAAATAGGCAAATAAATGAAATAAAAAATAAATGAATAAATAAATCCTGTAGTACATAACACGAAAAAATCAGATAGTTGGATGAGGAAATTATGAAATTTCAATATTGAAAGTCTGTTGATTTTGGTGGACTTAATACTACAAAGGAAGTAACAGGGCGCGGTTGAACATGAGGGGAACAGTGGATGATGTAGTGCAAAATGTATTGGCAACAAAAATAACGAGAATACATGTCCTAAGAGTAGCGCTACGTGATTTCTTGTCCATGATTATAGGCCTGCATAAAGTAAGATCTACCATTGTTCATTACAAAGCTCGCTTAGAAACCAGGCTCCATAAATCTCAATTCTGAATAGGCCTACGTAAGCGGATAGGGGACTTCACATAGGTTACATCATCGTCCGGCAATCGAACCCGCAACCGTGGCTATCACCGCTGTGAATTCCCTCACGGTGCTGAGTGGCGCCACTTGATGGACGCTGGGCAATCACAAGGCCGCACTCTCCTCTCTGTCGCGAAACGGCGCCGACCAGTTATACCAAACTGAAGAACCTGATCAATCTACGATAGAAGCTGTGACTGATGGAGCCACCCGGGAGTAGAGCAAGAAACTCCTGTGCGACGGGTAATGGAATGTTGTTACTGACGGGGATAGACACCTCGACCTTCTGCAATTCTGTCGTACTGCTTAACACTCGACCAAGTACCTGTCGGATTGCGGAGAACGCTTTGACCAATACATCTTTGTATTACTTCTGAAATCGCAGATATATCAGTAAAACCTCGAAACCATTGATAGACAATATGAAGATAAGAAGAAATGAGCAGGTGTCATAACTTGACACTTTCTTCTGCCACAGTACGAATTATATTACTATTTGAATGTAGTTAATTTTCTTTAACTGTTTTTCTGAAGACATAGGTACTAAATGAAGCCATTATAATGCACTCAGAAAAGAAGCTTAACTTTCGCCTTTTTCATTGCACACAATTTTATTTCTGTCTAAAACAAACGTTACGATCTACAAAAGTTTTCTTCCCATCTCTTCTTTCCTCTGTGTCTGAAAATTCAGTACTGTCCTAGGTATTCTTCTTCTGGACATTCGGTTGAGGGTGGGTGCGTCTCGGTGTTGCGTGAGATTCGCTCAGGGTAGCCGAGGTACAGTTGTGGTGTAGGATGATGTCGGGAATAATACCAAGCCGGCTACTTATATAAAAGGCAGTGTAAACTCCAAAACTATAAGTTTATTGTCGTATTCACTTGGTAAACCCTAGAGTATGTATTTCCGGCTGACTTATAATTCAATCGTTGGTCGCACTTCTGTATCGACTCTATGGCGGCTCTGAATAAGCTCTGTCCGATACTATAAACTCAATACTCTGTCCAGTACACTATGATCGAAGCTCCTAAACGTTGACGAGTGGTCTCGCCGATGACAAAGTTCTATCTATCGAGTCTACGCCGGGAGAAAGACTATTAAGTTGGGCCGCCGACACAAAAAAAAAAGATGTCGCGCCGTCTACACGAAGAAAAGTAGTTATCCTGTCGACACGAAACGAAGTAGTTATTCTGCCCTGTATGTAGGGCCGTCGACACGAAAAGGAGTAGTGATTGTGCCCTGTATGTAGGGCCGCCGACACGATGAGATGTTGTGATTGGGCCCTGTATGTTGGGCCGCGGACACGATGAGATCTTGTGATTGGGCCCTGTATGTTGGGCCGCCGACACGATGAGATCTTGTGATTGTCTCCGCTCCCCGTCACCCTTATTTATAAAAACCTATCCTACGCTAAAACTAACTATCCTATTGGTTAAAAACTACGTCACTTAACCGGCCTAAAATCTATTCTCTATTGGTCCAAAGTGACCTCATAAGCTGAACCAAGATCTCTCCTTATTGGGCGCGAAATACGTCATCTCTAAATTTAAACTTTGGATTTCCCATAACATCTAATTAGTTTGTATATCTCACAAGAATACCCGTTCTTTGGAAAACCCAAGCTTGCAATTGCTTTCCCACGGGTCCAGTCTAACTATCTGATTTCCGCCTCGACGAGTGTCAATGCAGTCCCGCACCAGGTGGCTGTAAATCTGTCCGATGCTGACAAGTGACGAAACACCTGTGTGGGGAAGCTAATTCTAACGAAGTCGCCAGAACATCCCCGCGAATACATGTAACAAATTATGGAGATATCATTTCGCTAACAAATCGGTCTCTCCCTCTCCTAATTACTGCTTTACGGTTAACATGTCGGCCCAAGTTTTTTGATACTATGTATAGCGTATATTCCAGTATTGATTCCATTTGGAGTTAATGTAAAATTCCTTCACTGGCAATTTGCCATTGCTGTTGCTACTGTTACCATTGCTGTTGCTACTGTTTCCATTGCTGTTGCTACTGTTTCCATTGCTGTTGCTACTGTTTCCATTGCTGTTGCTACTGTTTCCATTGCTGTTGCTACTGTTTCCATTGCTGTTGCTACTGTTTCCATTGCTGTTGCTACTGTTTCCATTGCTGTTGCTACTGTTTCCATTGCTGTTGCTACTGTTTCCATTGCTGTTGCTACTGTTTCCATTGCTGTTGCTACTGTTTCCATTGCTGTTGCTACTGTTTCCATTGCTGTTGCTACTGTTTCCATTGCTGTTGCTACTGTTTCCATTGCTGTTGCTACTGTTTCCATTGCTGTTGCTACTGTTTCCATTGCTGTTGCTACTGTTTCCATTGCTGTTGCTACTGTTTCCATTGCTGTTGCTACTGTTTCCATTGCAGTTGCTACTGTTTCCATTGCAGTTGCTACTGTTTCCATTGCAGTTGCTACTGTTTCCATTGCAGTTGCTACTGTTTCCATTGCTGTTGCTACTGTTTCCATTGCTGTTGCTACTGTTTCCATTGCTGTTGCTACTGTTTCCATTGCTGTTGCTACTGTTTCCATTGCTGTTGCTACTGTTTCCATTGCTGTTGCTACTGTTTCCATTGCTGTTGCTACTGTTTCCATTGCTGTTGCTACTGTTTCCATTGCTGTTGCTACTGTTTCCATTGCTGTTGCTACTGTTTCCATTGCTGTTGCTACTGTTTCCATTGCTGTTGCTACTGTTTCCATTGCTGTTGCTACTGTTTCCATTGCTGTTGCTACGGTTTCCATTGCTGTTGCTACGGTTTCCATTGCTGTTGCTACGGTTTCCATTGCTGTTGCTACTGTTTCCATTGCTGTTGCTACTGTTTCCATTGCTGTTGCTACTGTTTCCATTGCTGTTGCTACTGTTTCCATTGCTGTTGCTACTGTTTCCATTGCTGTTGCTACTGTTTCCATTGCTGTTGCTACTGTTTCCATTGCTGTTGCTACTGTTTCCATTGCTGTTGCTACTGTTTCCATTGCTGTTGCTACTGTTTCCATTGCTGTTGCTACTGTTTCCATTGCTGTTGCTACTGTTTCCATTGCTGTTGCTACTGTTTCCATTGCTGTTGCTACTGTTTCCATTGCTGTTGCTACTGTTTCCATTGCTGTTGCTACTGTTTCCATTGCTGTTGCTACTGTTTCCATTGCTGTTGCTACTGTTTCCATTGCTGTTGCTACTGTTATCATTGATGTTGCTGTTGCTATTATTGTTGCTATTGCTTCTACTATTGTTACTTTTGGTAATGCTGTTGCTGTTGCTACTTTTGCTATTCCTGATACAACAACTATTGTTGCAACTAATGCTGTTACTGTTTTAATTGATTTTATGACGCTTTATCAACTGCGGTGGTTACTAGCGTTTTAAATGAAGCTGATAATGGTAGTAAAATGAGTCCAAAGTAGTCCCGAAAGATATCCAGCATAATTATGCTCTACTGCTACTGCTACTGCTATTGTTACTACTGCTACTACTATTGTTACTACTACTGCTGCTACTATTGTTACTATTACTGCTACTACTATTGTTACTACTACTACTGTTACTACTATTGTTACTACTACTGCTGCTACTACTATTGTTACTACTACTGCTGCTACTACTATTGTTACTACTACTGCTGCTACTACTATTGTTACTACTACTGCTACTACTATTGTTACTATTACTGCTACTACTATTGTTACTATTACTGCTACTGCTATTGTTACTATTACTGCTACTGCTATTGTTACTATTACTGCTACTGCTATTGTTACTATTACTGCTACTACTATTGTTACTACTACTGCTACTACTATTGTTACTAATACTGCTACTACTATTGTTACTACTACTGCTACTACTATTATTAATTATTATTGTTACTACTACTACTACTACTACTACTACTACTACTACTACTACTACTACTACTACTACTACTACTACTACTGCTGCTACCGCCACTACTATAACTGCTGCTGCTGCTGCTCCTGCTGCTCTACTACTATTGCTACCTGTAATTCGGAACAATTAATATAGCCCTACCGGTGCAACCATCTCGAAAATAGAATTAAACACTGCCAGATAAACAGATAATTCAACAATATTTAATGTTTACACGAATGTAAGGTTTGGCAACTAATCTTTTTGGTATAAAGATGGCTTTTTTTATTTAAAGCACGTAAGGACAGGTTGATCCTCAAACTGTTTTAAATTTTGAAATAGTTAATAATATTACAGCGTAAATAAAACGAGAACAAAAATTATGTAGACTATATATTATTTGTACCGGGTGTTCAGAATTCAACAGAAGAAATTTAAGGTGTTGTGGAGGGGTTGTAGGCAAGTATTTTGAGATAGAGAACTAGGTTAAAACTTGCTCGTAATGGCGTGAAAAAATTTCGGACCAGTACGCAATTGATCGAGGTATTCAAATTAAAAAAAAAAAAAAAAAAAAAAAAAAAAAAAAAAAAAAAAAAAACTTACAGTAGTGGGTCTCGAACGTAGAACTATCTTCTGGCCTGAAGTCTGACGCGTTCTCCGACATACTACAACTTTATGTCGTTAATTCTCTTCTAAAATAGGTACATAACGAAAATGAATGGAAGTGAGACAAAAAGCATTGTAGTGGCGTACTGTCTCATTACTTGCCGACGAGTTTACAGATTCACAAAATCCAAATTTTTAAAACGCGGTTGATTAGTTCTTAACAGTTGGACTTCATCCAATTCCTAATAAGGCACGAAACCATAGCATACCAGTTCATGCCCCAATTTAATTTTAATACTGGATTCATTAATTTAGTATTCTGCAAACCCAGGTTTCTCCAATCATTCCTATTTTCTCCATTCCTCTTTGTCTCCTCATATGATCCATATATCTTAATGCCGTCTATCATCTTATATCTTCTTCTGCCCCGAACTCTTTTCCCGTTCACCATTCTTTCCAGTGTATCCTTCAGTAGGCAGTTTCTTCTCAGCCAGTGATCCAACCAATTCTTTTTTCTCTTCCTGATCAGTTTCAGCATCATTCTTTCTTCACCCACTCTTTCCAACACAGCTTCATTTCTTATTCTGTCTGTCCACTTCACACGTTCCATTCTTCTCCATATCCACATTTCAAATGCTTCTATTCGTTCCTCTTCACTTCGTCGTAATGTCCATATTTCTGCCCCATACAAAGCACTTGACTAGTCTTCTCTTTGGATTATGAGTATCAAATGTCGACAATTTTAACAGCTGATAACTCAGATATTTTTCCTCGGAGATCCTGGGTTCCACATGCCAAATTTCTTGTCTCCTCGGAGATCCTGGGTTCCACATGTCAAATTTCTTGTCTGCAACTGCTCTATAACCAGATAAATTTCTTCGTTGAATCCTGAAATATCCTGTATATATACACACCACATAAAATGTAAAACCGGACCGAAGTTTCACCACAGTCTAGTATATACAGTCACGAAGCTCAATACGTAGTAAATATGCATCCATAGATAGTTGGTAACCACTAGGATCGCTAATATCGCCTCATTACAGACAATGCGTAATAGTACCGGCACAGTCTATTGTTCCTAGCACCCTCACAACTCAAGCTTCGCGACTGTATATACTAAGAGGAAGAAATTTTAGGGGGAAAATGAAAGTCTTTATATAATTTAATTCACAATGAAACTAGAGCGACGAGGGGGGGGGGTTGGTTGTATGCCTTATCTGGAAAAGACAGTTTCAGGGGAAGGGGATGCCGGTTTCTCGTCACATAAGAAATAAAGTCTACTGATAAAAGAATCTTCTGAAATATCTTTGGCTGAAACCTCGTTCACTTTTCATAAAGTAGTTTCTAGACTAAATCAAATAATATAAAAAATTGTCTTAGATCTTTATCGTACTGGATTGTTATTGAAATGTAGTACAACACACAATATATTTAATGCACACACGAATCTAGTTAAATTCTGATTTAAAATTTATCAAACTGCCTCTAATGCAGTGTAAAGACTGACGCATATGTCTGGTCTTTGTTAACGACGTTAGGAAGGTTACTGAAGTGCTATTAGTATCTATCAGCTATGGGCAATATATCGAACATAAGGGCTGGGATCTGGGCGTAAGTCAGCGTTGACCAAAGTGGGTGTCGTGATTACATCGTGTAATCACAGAAATTCAGACGGGTACGAGGAGTTTCCTGTACATTGCTGTGTGTTTCATTCACGTACTGAAGGCAAGCAGTGGCGGTATCATGTCGTTCAACAAGCAGGAAGTGGTGGTTTCGTAAAGAATGAGAAGGAGAACATTTTTTTTATTCTGTCTGATAAAATGTAATAGGTTTACTTTGCTCAGCGGTTCAATTAGGAGAATATAGAAACATTAATTGCCACGCTGAATAATGGCATTATTATTATTATTATTATTATTATTATTGTTATTATTATTATATTATATTATATTATTATTGACCACTAAGTTTGCGTTTCTATAATTTCTTCTGTACTTGCATGAGTATTGATATTTTTAGATCTTCTCCCTAGAAGGATAAAATTATTAAGTTTTATCTCAGTTTTAATCTTCTTAATCTTCAGATGAGGGTAACTATTTATTAGTTATTCACTTAATAACAATATTATGTGCCAACGAACTCTTAAACACCAGGAATTGACATGTCTTAATTCATAGCCAGGAAGAGAAAGATGACATAAATAAATGTAAGGAAGTCCGCTACCTAATGGGGTTTGAAATATCTCGTGCTTTAAAGTACTTTTATTAGAACAGAATTTCTCAAAAGAGTAATGATTAAAATAGCTTAAATAACTTGTCCATGAAAAGTTTATAATTTTGAAAACTACGAATTTCTCGACTAAATATCGAGAGAAGAATTTAGAAAATTTCTGATTATATTTAAAAGAAAGGTTAAAAAAGGAAGCAAGAAAAATCTTACATTATTCACTGGCTCTTGTTGACAGCAGTGACATTACTGATACAGCAAAGCTTGAGATTTTTATCCGCGGGATTGATCAAGATGTTAGTAATGGAACCACCAATGGTTGTAGTTTTCATGCAAAGTACCTTTCCTCCGTCTCCTTACTTCATAGGCTGTCTGACGCATGTAATCACATCAGCTCGAGTTTTGGTCACTTCTGGCCTAAATCATGACAACTACAGTATTTTTTTTGTGAGAATACGGCCGCAGTTCGATCTATCTTTGTTTTTACCAACCAACCAACAAACAAATTTGCTTATAAATGTTATGTTACGAGAGGATAGAATTGTGCGCCCCCCAGTCGCCTTCACGGCATGGATAATCGTTCGTGGCCCTCTAAAGGCTTCGTCTGGCGCCCGTATAAATAGCCCGTTCAGGCGACAGAAGACGGGCCAAGAAAAGACAGACTCGCGGACCTGTCAAAGCCGTCCTTTCAATCGAAACCTATCCTATAGCGACCGATCAATTGGCGAATGCTGCCAAGATGTCCGGGATACTGTCAGGATATTCGGGTCAAAGTGTCTACACGCGTATCAATTGTTTCCACAAATAACCGTGAACGAGACGGTTAGCAACCTGTGGTTTTTCGTGGGAGCAAATGCTGCAAGGACATGCATGAATTTCAGATTCAGATCTTCATAATTCCACATTCTTTAATCTATTAGTATATCAGGACAAGGCCCGAATTTTTAGATTTTAACCCGTTTTATTTTTTGTTATTAAATTCGAGTATGTTAAACATTTTTATTGCGTTGGTTATTTTAGGCTGTGACATCACATTTAGGCGTTCTTAAGTCCAATATAATTCGTGAATTGTGCTCCACTCTACATAAAAATTAATAGCCTGCCTACACGTTTTCCTTAGAATACGTAGACTATTTTGTAATATCACTCACAAAATTATTTTGTAAGTAAATATGAACTCATTGTGTTGATCATTATATCCAATTATCTGGATTGTGAAATATTTGATCAAAATGAAAACGATGTGAACAAGAAAATTACCAAATTTACACAAATTCTAGGAATAATAAACAATACATTAAAAGCTAAATTAGTACAAAAATCTACAAGAATAAAAATATATAATACACTAGCATTACCCTCCCTTTTATACGGAAGCGAGATTTGGACATTAAAGAAAAAAGACATGAACAGAATCAAAGCAACGGAAATGAAATTTTTCAGGAGGACAGCAGGATATACTCTTTTAGATCGAAAAAGGAATGAAAAATTTTTAGAACAATTCGAAGTAGAGTCAGTAGAAGAAAAAATCAGCAGAAACAAATTCAATTGGCTAGATCATGTAAGAAGAATGGAAAATTCAAGAATCCCAAAAATTATGATGCAGTATAAACCTAGAGGACATCGTCGACCAGGAAGACCTTTTAGAAGACTGCTAGATGGGGCCGAAACAGGTCTACAGAGGCCTAATATGTGAAGGATGATGATGTTGATGATTATATTCAGGTGTATTAAAAACAACAGTTGCAATTTGTTTAATTACTTTCATTGTTATTTCTTTCTATACACATGCATTTTTTTTTCAAGAATGTACTAAGGAGACACATTTTTTTTCCCGAATATTTCCTGATTTTTTTTTAATCGAAAAGAAAATCCGAATATTTCCGTTTGAAATTTTCGAAAGTTTCTTCTTTTCGCATCAATAATTCTAGCCCTTACGCTGCACAGTGTGTAATTTCAAGCAGCTAGCCGGCCAAAAATCGATTTTCACACCATATCTTTAATGCTAAATTTTATATAGACGTGTTTATAACACTCCAAAGTATAATATCAAAGTGTAGACAGATGCTTACATCTGGCAGGGGATCCTCACAACAGAGCGAAAGTTCCATTTCTCCGATAAGATTATTTACGCTGCAGAGGCAGGCGCGCAGCTTGTATTTGGATGATGCAAAGTGAGAAAGTTAATACATATTTTTTTTCTAATACTCAGTGTGGGTACATCATAAGAAGGTACAGTATATAATTACAAATAAAATGATTATTTTGCTAAAAGTATTATCTTATTGTCTAGAATAAGTGTTTGAATAAACATGTGCAGAGAATCGAAGTTCTATCTTATTACATTACTTTGAGTTGAATTTTAAAAGGTGTAGCCCTCTATCATCTCGATAAAATTTTGTGCAGATATTCATTATGCTTTTCTGAGCAAGATATTGTGATTTTTTTCTGCAACCAGATGCAGACACCATGCGCTCCGTACCCGGAGGAGAGCTGTTTTCCAGATGTGGAACAAGAGCGAGAGAAAAATGAAATTCTCAAATATATGATTGAACATTTTGGCCTCAAAGATTACTCTGAAGACATTTTACAGTAAATAAAGAAATGAATTAAATTTCTATGCTCGAAAATTCTATTACGGTGAGAAAAATACAGCATAAATGAGAAAAATTTACAATATTATTAATTTCATTTTCAGTAAAAAATAGTTGCTATATTCATTTTCATTATAAAAAAACTTATCCACTTCAATAATTGAAGGTGCATACCAACTTTTATGAAAACTGAGCGATTAGTTTTCGAGAAATGAATTTTGGCCGGCTAGATTCGCTAAATCACACTCTTTGCGCTGTGCGAGTAATACTCGAGTAAACTTGCCCTTCAGTACAGAAAGCGACATGCGAAAGCCAAGGTTCAGATTCCAGAAGGCTTTAATTTTGAAAATAACGAAATTTGTGTGATGGACGGAGATACAGGCTTACAGTGCGTGTGACAGCGGAGCTACGTGCAGGTGGATTTTAGATTTCTGATTGGTTGGTGATAAGACGAGACTATCAGCCGTAACAGACTTGAAAACATTGCCTCGTATTGTTCAATAGAACTTTGCGTTACGATTTAGTACCTGATTGTTGCTTCCTTAGCATACTGTGATGTCACGTCTCTAGTGTTGTTCAAATGCGTTCTTCTGGTTGGAGTTCAGTAGATCCGTGGCGCATTTGATTTCTGACTCATTCCGACGTTTGTGTTACCGTTTAGGAAAACAACTGAAAACCGTAGGGAGGATAGATTATCTCAATTTAGAGACTAGTAATTGGCTGTGAGACAACTCTAATCAAATTTCGCTCGACTGTGAAAGTTTCGATCGCGCGCTGAGCTCCTAGCACACGTTGCTGGAGCACTAAATTCGTGTTCGCATAGCAAACCTATGCCTTCCACATCTTTCCGAGCGATCGATTTCGACCCTAACACACGATATCTCTGTCAGCTCTTGTATAGGCCTACCATAGTATGTGAACTCTAGAATTAAAAAAAGAATAAATGAACTTATTCATAAATATTTTTTCCTTCTAACTTTTCTTGGGTCAAAATACTCCTTTCACACTGCATAAACTCTGTTGTCGTAATTCTACACCTGAAACCTCACGGGCCCCTAAAAGTCCCTTCATATAGAAATGCGAAAATCTGAGTGAGATAAGTGCCCTACAGGCTTGGAGTTTACGTAGACACTTTCTCTCAGCTCCAGTTTTCCTTGCAAGGACGCGTTTTGTCGTACCTTTGAAATGTTTCTCCACCCATTTTTTCCATTTATTTATTTATTTGATAACGAAGAGACACTTGAATAACCCTGTATGCTTCGCTAACCGTAATTCTTCTTCCAATAGGCTAGTCTTTTTTCTGTAAAATTAAAGAATCACTGGATATTATCTACGACAAACTCGGTTGTCAAACTCAGATTACAAGACAGCTGTGAGTGACTGGAACCCCTGATCATATGACACATTGATCAGCCAAATGGCCTTTCAAGGCAACAATTTTTATCAGTTTCACTACGCTGCCATCTAGCGACTGCAAAAGAAATCGTGTTATAACCCTAATTGAATTGCATAGAGTAATAGAATGGAATAGAATATTTTATTTTCGCTGGCAGAGTTAAGACCATAATGTCTTCTCTTCCACTCCACCAGCCTTAATCAATACAATAGTTATATACATATTTAAATTGTGAATATTTACAATACACTTAAAAGATTCTCCCGCAATATTCTTCAGTTAAGTTTTAACGACTAGTACATGTTTTTTTTTAATTGAGATAAGTCTATAAGAAAAAGTAATAACTTAATTTATGAGCTAATTTAATTCAATTCAGTCTGTATGCAGTATGTAAAGAATATTATAGTTAAGTTGAGATAGCTAGTTGGTTAAAATGATGAGAATGAATTTAATATAAGTTTACTAGAACTATGTTATAAGGAGAAAAAAATATAAATCTAAAATATATTTATATAATGACAATATTAATGGAATTAAATTTTGCTATTAGAGGTTTTGTATTATATTTAGGGAAATTAATGGTAATAATAAGAATTGACCGATGTTAGTTTCCTTTTAATTAACAAATATTAATCAGTAATTAATCTGGTAAGTAAGAATCTATGTAATTTTGACCTAAATGAAGTTATTGTCCAACAACCCCTTACATCACTCGGAAGCGAGTTCCAATTTCTAGCAACTGAAACTGTATAGGATAAAGAATATAAAGATGTCTTGTGCAGCAGTACTTTCATCTAGCAGTCATTGCCAAAAAATGCATTTTCGACAGTGGAGGCCGTGGTGGTTCTATTTTTATGTTGCCATTTCATAACATGAGAATGGCCAATCTGATATAAATGTGTTCAGGGCTGAAACTGAGACAGAAAGAGCAAAGAACTTACTGCTAAAATGCGTTTTGAAAACGTGAAAAATATTGACATCTCTATGGTCCGTCCCAGGATCTCTGGAGTAACTTCGCGCAAGTGGGGGCAGAGTCTATCTGTGCCGGAGTGTATTGCGGGCAGCATCAGCTCGAGTCCGCTAAGAGGTAATATGCTCGTGGTAGAAGGTACTGTCGGTGACTAAGGAGAAGACGAGAGCGGACTGAGGAGGAAGGGGATGTGAACAGATAACGTACGACAATACGTGCAATATTTGTACTGCAGTAAGGGGAAACATTAGGTCTCCTTCTGTTCAACTTCGCTTTAATTTCCATACGCATTGTTACTCATGTTTCCTGTACGAGTAATAACCTGGCTACTGGGATGCTTATCTGAGCGATGTTTATAATAATCAACAGCGATAGTCAAGAAGGTCACATTCTTTCCGCTCGTCTTCTCCTGAGTAACGGACAGTAGAGTAGAGTTCAGATAGAAATTATCCCCTCCTGCAAGCGATTCTCGCTTCGTTCAAGCAATGCCTCCCTCAGAGCAGTCATTGGCCCTAGCCTTCCCACATACCACTTGCGCAGAGGTCTTGTTTCGTCCTTCTACTCCACAGATTCCTGGGACGGACCATAGTTGTCAGTTTATTCTTTATCCTCTTTAATGTAATACGACCATTTTAGGCTCTTATTGGAATTTTTAAGCCTGTATGAAACATCATCTTGAAATGGCTAATATATACCGTACAATTTCCAGACAGCTTAGAATTAAAGAAGGCTCTTTGATGGGTAGAATGCTAATGGGCGGATAAAAACTGCGGCCAAATCACAACTGACCATCACTGCACCCTCTAACAGAGGGATGATAAGCCTGTCGTAAGCCAGACGGTACTTACGCTGTCACCTCCATGATTGATCAGAGCCTCTCCCTGCCCCAAGAGAGCAGGTGGCGGTGCGCATTGTTACACCCCACAAGCCCCACAAGCAGGTGTCTCGCTGCATACATACCTGTCGACCGAGTTCTTCTAATTTATTGCAAGTTCTTCTAAACCTTAATTTCGAGTTTAAAAGGGAAATTTTCACGTAATTTAGTAATAAAGACATTACGTTAAGCAACAAATTTGTGTTCTATTAAAAAAGTGTATTAGCCTACATTTCGTTCTTGTTCAATTAAGCAAACATTCACAGATGATAAACTTGATCAAGAAGTTGATCTTATCTGTTTAGAGATGGATACAGGACTAAAGACAGTTACGGAACTGAAGTTAATGTGACTCCAAGTACAAAAAAATCATTTTGTTCCTGGAAAAACATACAATATTGTTGTCCAAGCAAAGGTGTGCGGTAATTTAGCTGTGTCACGGGGGGAAAAAAGGGAAACTTTGTTCTCTCTTACACATCACAGACGAAAGAAAAACATTTCTTAAATAATTGAAAATAACTCTAGACACACGATGTGATCACTGTGAACGCTATAAAGCCAACCAACTTGCCTAATTACTTTCCTCTCTTAAGTTAGCCTATATATAGGCCTATATTGCTGCCTGATGATTTTGTCAGATATTTTCTCAGGTACACAATGATGAAGTTATTGTAATCCAGTGGTATCACTATTATTTTGTACTACGCGGATCCACGGTATATCTTTGGTAATCATAGCTTACAAAAGCACTCCTTTCTTCGTTATGGTCCAGGGTAAATCTACCCACACTCCAACCTACCTACCTACTTATCTACCTACAGATGTTTCATTATATCTCTGCCGATCAGTGACCGTTAAATTTCTAGCGACTTAACTTAGTCTTAGGCATCAGCGTTTTAAAAGCATTATTACATTCCGACAGCCCTTCTAAGTTGTCAAAGCGCCATCGGAAATGCTCTTAAGGAATGAACCCTGGAAGAGATATTGCGAAAGACTCAGAACCCAGAAACTGTTTCGGAGTGGCGTCCCTCCTGCAAGCGGGCGTCATGACCTGAATATGTCTATGGAATGTGAAATAATGAAGATTAATGATATATGATATGAAATCTAAATTATTTTTATACAGGGAAGAGGGAAGGGAAATGAACGTGGAAATGAAATTTCCAACCCGGCATTTGCCTAAGTAACTGTGGAAAACCACGAAAAAAATCAGTCAGGTTGGTCGGTCCCGTGATTTGAACCGCGGACCTCTCGAATGCGTGTCCCATGTTTAACGCATGAGACATCTCGCTCGGTGAAAAAAAAAGTAACCTATTCATAGAATCTCTGTAATTGCGTATACAAACACATACAAAGATATAAATCACTAAAATAAAGAAGCTTCAAAATACATTATTCCTTTATTACAGTCCGCATCACCGTTTTTGGCATGTGAAAAAAGTAATGGGAGCGTTAAGTGCGAGTGTTTTACATTTTCCGCAGTTAGTCTGACAACTGTGTTTGGCAAATGGCCGTTGTGACGTGTATAGAAAGTGATACCATTCTCACCTGCACTAGCAGCATGCTCACAAACTGGGCACTATATATCTAGGACACACCCCAAAAACGCTGGCGCCAACTGTAATACGTCATCGTTACTTTGGAACCTCCGATATGAGGAGAAGGCATCCGGATGGCTGGGTGGTTGCTTTAAGGAAATGTTGCGATGCACACAACATCTTAAAATATAAAAACAAATTATGAGGTTGGATCCGTCAACATAATAAACATATTTTCATTTTGAAAAGGTGGTATAGACCGATAAGCAATTAAATTAGGTGAATATAGGTTAAATGGGTCCGTCTTCTTGCTTATCAAGTAATGTATAGTCTTAATTATTAACTATGTCACATTTATTGAATTGGATTAACGTTTTGGACAATTATTTGCCATCATCAGATCATCATAAGTATCATGTTATACATACTGATTACTGAATTACAAAATTAAGTGGAATGAAGTAATATTTGGACAAACATGCTTACCACTTGACTAGATAAATGTTACATTATAATTAGACGTGCACTGACAGCTGTTTACATGAACAATATCATAATGTTAAGATTAGACACAAATGGAATTATGATGTGCAATAATTACATATTATTAAATATTCATGTGGAAGTATTGTGTTCCATATAATACGTAAATTAAACTAGCAGGTTACGAACATGCTTGATGCTAAATGATTACTCTGTTTGAAAAATTATGCTATTGAATACTTGTACTGTACATATGTCAAGATATCACTCTGTGGTATTACATTTTATCATACTGTAAGTTAAAGATTGAGCACAGCACATTTAACCTATATTCACCTATAATAAACATAGGTTGCACATTCCATTTGATCAGTGTTGTAACGGAATCATAACTTGGACTATGAATAAAGAAGTGAAGCTCTGCAACCAAAGATGCATTGCGGGCGTCAGCGGCGCAACTCCCGTAAGGGCTATTCCATCTCAAATCGACCGAAATATAGAGAAAATTGACCTTGCAATTTTTAAATACATTGAAACTTTTTCTGTCCGTTGACAACTGTGATACAATGCTTTGTGCAAAGTTTGAGGCATCAAAACTTCATAGTGTTTAAATTAAAAATATTTAAATTTATCGTATTTTCATAAAATTAGCAACTTTAAACTGTTGTGGCTCCGAAACCCTTTCACCCAGTGATCAAAATCATGGTTTATTTTGATGCTGAAAAGTTAGTTTATATTGACATGTAAACAGTTTTTCTTAATTTTTATGGAAATGGAGAAATTTAGATTTTTCTTCATTAAGACGCCTTTGCCCACGAAACAATATTTTTAAAATATATGGTTAGATTCCGCATTGAAAGTACAAATAAACACATATTTTTTACTGGTGCACCGTTGATAAGAAAGTATTGCAAATATCAAATAAAGAAAATAAATAGTACGCGCGTGAACTAACCAGCTGACTAAGAGCCGGGAGCAAGGCCAGAAGACATAAACACGTGATGTTTCGTCTAGTAGCGCATAGCTGGACTAGCTTTATCATAAGTTTTCATAAACACAGGAGTAAAATGACGTCCAATGCTCTCTTATCTTCAACTCTCGGCCAGTTCGTGCGGTATTGCGCCGTTCAAGTTTAGGCGTGTTAATATAATTTATTTAATACCCTCGAAACTTATTGCCGAACCACTAGGCAAACAATGCCGAGTCCCTCTTAATAATGCAAGGTTTTTTCTAAATATTTTTTTACATTTTTACAAATGGGCAAGAAACCTAAAAGTAAGTAAAATCAGATTATCTGTCCCTCTGTATACAATTAAAATAAGGATTACTTCTTAACATAATCTACCAAATTTCAGCTTCAAAATGAGCTTCCGTTCAATGTTCTGCAGTAAACGATTCCAGAGTTCTGAGCGCTGAAAGAGGCTTATTTTTATAAAATACGCTAATTTTGTCGCTCAATAGTACGAAAACCGTTTGACTTTCAATAGTATATTTTTGGAAATGCACTCTCCTCAGCACCTTGTATAAATAGGGAAAAAATTAGAGTATTAAAAAATGCGAGGTTTTTTACTGATCGATTTAATATGGAATAGCCCGTAAGGAGCAAAGTTGTAATTTTTATTAGTTTTTCTGGAGTGGTGTGCAAAAAGAGTTCCACATTAAAATAGAAGATTTCTGTTAATTTTCATTGCGGATTCCAAGAAAATAGTTTAAAATTAGGAGTGTGCTGTTTCGAAGAATAATTTTGCTTAATTGTGGATTTGCGGCCATGTTTCTAGGCGGTAAGTTGCTTTTCATACAGATGTAACTGCATTTCCTGCACATACCGCATAAGACAGCCAGGTGCAGTGGCTGCACATGTTCTTGTCTGTGAAGCTGTAAGAACCCGCATCCAGACTATTATGAAATTGCGCAAGAGTTTCCTGTTTCTTCAGTGTCCATTCCAATAGACTGTCTCCGCCGATGTTGTCTCAAAGGTCCGGCCTTGAAGGAGTGCCTTTTAACAAGGGACTGCAGTTTGAGACCCCGCAGATGCTCTAAAGTTTATGACTGACAAAGTGGCTGTGTGTTTATTCTGCATTCTCGGTCCCACCTGTTCTCTCTATCGCCGGCGCTGAACAACTTTCGTAGTTCGAAAGCGTCGTTAAAAAGCACTTATGCTTGAATTAATATCTTAAACACGAGTTCGGAATATAAACATGAGACGAACGTGGAGAGGAGCAGATTCAAGAATGTTTATTTAGATAGTATTTTTAACTACAGTGTTTATTCAGAAAGTTGGAGATTATTTGTATTATCAGAAGTACCTATTATTATTATTATTATTATTATTATTATTATTATTATTATTGTACAATATTTCTTTTACAGTGTGAAGTACATTTAGCGTCAGCGAGATGATGATGATGATGATTAGGACTAGGATTTTGATGAAATTGCATCTTTTTTCTAGTAAGCCAGAAACATAGCTGCTTTAGTATTTATATGTTATGTGATAAACTGAGTGCTTTGAGATATATTTGTTAGGATATTTTTTTTTGCATCAACTCATAAGAGCATGTTTTGTTTTATTCGGTCATTTTTTAGGCATTTTCATTTAATTTTGGCCATAAATCCCCATTATTAATGTAAAATAACGCTTATTTCCTTTGATATTTTCTTTTTCATATTTCGTCCATTAATGCCTATTATTTTGTATAATATTTTAGACGTTTTTCTACATAAATATTGCCATTTTAACGTAGTACACCCCATGTAATGGATCAGTCCAACCACCCCTTCAATATACACTCCCCTATATCTGCTAATTCCGGATAAGAGTGGCCTTGTGGTAGACTACATGGAAACTAAATGTAAAGTAAATCCATGGCGCTACAGCCCATGAAGGGCCAAGACCGACCAGCCGACTACTGACCTCACGTCCACATGCCGAAGCAGAGGTGAACGATCATATAAGGAAACTACATCAGATAAAATAATTAAAGTGTACTACTTAGAAAAAATTATGTAAAATTTAATTAAATTACTAGTCTAAATATTTAGTACAAAACCTCTTTTCCTACTAAGCCAATTATGCAAGATCAATTTTTAGGGCATTTTTAATGGCATTTTTTAAAAAGCTTTTTAGGTTATAAATGCATTGTTTTCAGGACATTTTTTCATGATTTATAGGTCATCAAAATCCTAGCCCTGATGATGATGATGATGATGATGATGATGATGATGATTATGATGATGATGATACTTACAAATGGCTTTCAGAGAATCCCGAGGTTCATTGCCGCCCTTACATAAGCCCGTCATCGCCATCGGTCCCTATCCTGAGCAAGATTAATCCAGTCTCTACCATCATATCCCACCTCCTTCAAATCCATTTTTTAAATATATATTTTGTTAATTTTGTAGTCTGCAGTCTCGAGTCACGAATTTACCCGTCCCTGCCTTATGACAGTACTAAGCCTGCATGGAATGGGAAGGAAAATGTTAATTTCTAACCAGTACTGCTCTATTTTCGATCCGGGACCGAACTAGTATTGTTCACTTCTTGGCTCCGAACCGAACTAGTACATACTTTTAACCATGGGACCGAACTAAAGTCTGTGTGATGTATCTTGTCTCACTGTGAAAAGAGAAAGGAGATATGTCTTACTTCGTCTGTATTGTTATGGCGATGGGGGAGTGTAGCGATGCCGTTCACCTATCCAGTGGCGGAAGGGACTAGTTCAGGTATGCTCAAAATTGTAAAAGCCCCAATTACGCGGATGATGCTGCACTGCATAACACACACAGTGTACGGACTGGGCTCCGCAACTACATTGCAGCACCGCCCGTAGCATAGTTCTCACACTCTTACAAATACGGATAATAAACTGAATTTGAAAAAGGAGAAAGTATACACTGTAATAATCAGTTATTACATTATTTATTATATTTAATATAGTTATGATATAATAATATCATAGATAATATCATTTTCATATTCCACCATACAGTCTACTTTGCGGTCTATTGAACATCTGCATTCTTTTCTGCAAGTAATCGGGAATGTATTTCAACGAATTTACTGCAATGCGCTAAAGATGCTCATATGTTAATTGGGACCTATGTTTGGATTAAGTAACCTTCATTCTCGAAAATAATTGTTCGCACAATATATATGTCGAGGCGAAGGTAGCTAACGTAGTGACAATGAATAAGCTCATCTTATAATATTTAGTTTTGTTCATTTTTTAAATAATTCTATGCTTGATAAGTCATATTCTATGTATTTAGTTCTGAATTCTACGTTACTTAGTAAATCAATTAACTCGTCCTGGAACTGCACTCTAACGGATTGCCCTAAATTTATGAAAAGATTAACAAAAATACTAGTATCACTCTCCATACGTCTAAAATCACTAAATCTATGTTCTGTGAATTCACATTTGAACTGTTGCAGTATAGAGACATAATTAACTAATTTTGTTTAGGAACCATACATCTCTTTACAAGTTCACCATCCTTGAAGGGTTTTAGTGACTTAGCTAATTCCCAACATACTACATACAGTAGGCTAACTTGCTCCAAAACATAGACTCTGAATTGTTCGACTCTCTTCAATGTTTGGCCTTTCATGAAGTGCTTTCAATTCTTGAAGCTGTAGTGCACGTTGCACCCTTGAAAAATTATTTTATCAAAATATCTATTTCTGGTGGAAAAAAAGCACAACAATAACAATAATAATAGTAATAATAATAGGTCTAATAATAATCTATACTAATAATAAATCTGTAGCCGAAATTTTTCTGGTAATTTTCGATTTTCCAAAAATAATTGGTCCTAACATATATAATTAACCACCCTGAAACCGAAAATCGCTTTTTTGACATTTTTGTCTGTCTGTCTGTTACCTTTTCACGCGATAATGGATGAACGGATTTCGATGAAAATTGGAATATAAATTATGTTTGTTGTAACTTAGATTTTAGGCTATATGTCATTCAAAATACATTATTTAAAAGGGGGGTTATAAGGGGCCTGAATTAAATAAATCGAAATATCTCGCTTATTATTGATTTATGTGAAAAATGTTACATAGCAAACGTTTCTTTAAAAATAATTTTCGATAAGGTTTATTCCTTGAACAATTTTGATAGGACTGATATTTAATGAGATAAATGAGTTTTAAAATTAAAATAACTGCCATCTAAGGCCGTATAATGAAATAAAAAACAAATGACTTCCTCTGTAAGGGGCCTTGGACAGCAACAATCGAAAACTATGAAAGATAGCCTACAGAGAATGTTTCTGTGTTTGTATGAAGTAATATCGGAAGATAAATTAACCGATTTGTATAATTAATTATTATTTTACCATTGGAAAGTGTAGTTTCTCTAGATGGACATAATACTATAATGTTATTACAGTAACTTCTCATATAATGTAATGTAATATAATGTAATGTAATGTAATATAATATAATATAATGTAATGTAATGTAATGTAATGTAATATAATATATGTAATGTAATATTATATAATATAATTTAAGTTATTTGAAGGGTTCAGAACCATAGTGGGCCAAACGCCATTTATGAAAACGTAGAAAACAAGGGTTAAAATTAAGCTATTATCATAATTCAATGGAAACCTATAACAAGTAAAATAAAGTATACTTACATATTAAATCTAAATGATGTCAATGTTCATTAAACTATGATTGCATGCAATAAAATTTAGAAACATGTTAAAGGAATTGTCATTGCACCAATGAGTGGTATGAGTGATCTCTGGACCAAAATGATCGCATTTTAATTATTTGGATGCAATTTAAATTAAGTAACATATTAAATGATTTATCCTTCTATCAAACACGAATGTTCCCTGGATCAAATGTCCTATTTTAATTATGTAATTACTTTATATTTATTTCTAACGGGTGCAGCGGAGCGCACGGGTACGGCTAGTAATAATAATAATAATAATAATAATACATGAAAATAGGCTATATTACAGAAAACAGCTTCTCTGTCACTTCGGCATGTTCTGGGTAGCAGAGCCTATAATGTAATTTTATGTTGCTCAGTAGTATTTTTGACAGTACCTTACAATATAGTAATCACTTTCCGTTTTCACCGAACGTACAACAAAAATAGTCTTTCTCCCACACTGTACGGACTGATCGTTTGCTTACAGAAGGTTTTGACTGTGTCATTGTCCCGCACTGTTCGTGCGTTTACTAAGTATTTGAACTGCCTTCTGCAGCCATCCGTCGAGCTTCGAACGGGGAACAGCTCGCTCTACACTCGAAGGTTGTGGTTACAGAACGTAATCGGGAGTCAGAGAATGAGCATACCTGGACTAGTTGATAATTCTGTGGCACAAAATAAAATAACAAAATATCTCTCTTCTTACCGTGTAGTTCCGTCACTGAGCTTGTCTTTCAAGAAAGTGAGTTCCGGTAGCCTGTACAATAACAAGGTTTTGAAAGGAATCCTGAAAATTTACAACCCTCCTATAATCTCCACCCTCATTTGAAGGGACTTGGTTTTATTGCTACTGAGACAAGAGAAACCTTACCAGGTATAGTAAATTCCGATTTTTATCCTAGTATTAATATAATTTATTTTAGCAAATGAAGCTAATAAGTTAGGTCATGTTAAACGTAACGATATTGCCTATCTATTTAAACTCTGAACAGAACTACTGTATATAATTAACATTTATATTTTATTAGTCAATATTTAATTTTTATGTTTAAATTGTCCTAACAAATACCATTTAAGATTAATTATGAGTTTCTCTAGATAAATTTATTCGCAACCAACGTTGCTTGTAACCTCGACAACTCTCGTTCTGTTACCTATGATATTATTTGAGATTGAAGTAACAATGCAACGATCCTGGGAAGGAAAACCCTGGTGCTGTACCAGAGGCCTTGTCCACGCGTTCTACCGGGATCAAACCTCGTCCCCTACAGTGCAACGACGACAGCTGACCAAATAGCTGTTGGGGCCCCAGAGCACTCTTAAATGAGTCACGAGATCGAAGTGAATGTCAACTTGTCATCCTTGGTGGATTATTATCATGCTTGTCATTACACCCAAGGTTTGTGGATTCAAAGCAATGAGATTTTAAGGTGCAACGAAAATCACTTGCATATTTCTTTCTGAATGGAAATTAAAGTTGGGGATCTCGTTTGTAAGATTTATAGCACTTAAAATATCCGTGTTCTGGAAAAAATGACTGCCATAAGTTCCTCATCTCATGAAGCTCTCTTCTTTATGGATAGTATCGCGAGTGAACCGAGTGCACAGTGAATTCCATTACTGTAAAAAGGACACCTTCACCTGTTTCTCCTGATTGGGACAAGTTACCTGGTTGAGGTTTTTTCCGGGATTTTTCCCCAACCCAATCAGAGCAAATGCGGGGTAACTTTTAGCGTTGGACCCTGGACTCATTTCGCTGGCATTATCACCTTCATCCCATTCAGACGCAGTGTAACCATAGCAGTTGATAAAGCATCGCAAAATAACCAATTCAAAATTATGTAATGCTTTTTTCTTTTAGCGAATAATTAAATTTTCCTAGAAATCTGAACCTCCTATTAACTCTTCCATACGACAGACAGACAGACAGACAGACAGACAGACAGACAGACAGACAGACAGACAGATCGATCTTAATTGTCGAAGACATAATATATGCATAGACATGGTCAAATATATACAATTACAATGTCATTTATAATAAGTCAAGTATAAAAAACATTATTCATTTCGAATATGTTAAAAGAAAATCAACTTTCTGTGTTTCTGAGAAAAGTGTACCTGAATTTTAAAAATTACAACTTACGGGAAAGACAACGAACCAGAAACATGACAGTGGGTGAGGCAGTTTTTAAAATCTCATTTGTAAGCTCTTAAATGTCCCAAATCAAGAGGGGGGGGGGAATACACAGACCTACTGACTAAGCAAAGCTTTCTAGAGTTTTTAAAATGGAAAATAAAAATTCGATTTTTTGGCCCAAACCACTTCTAACAAGTTCACACCTGTGGAGTAATGGTTAGTGCGTCTGGCCGCGAAACCAGATGGCCCGGGTTCGAATCCTGGTCGGGACAAGTTACCTGTTGAGGCTTTTTTCCGGGGTTTTCCCTCAACCCAATATGAGCAAATGTTTGGTAACTATCGGTGTTGGACCCCGGACTCATTTTACCGGAATCATCACCTTCATCTCATTCAGACGCTGAATAACCTAAGATGTTTTTATTTTAGTGGGTTATTTTACAATGATTTATCAACATATTAGGTTATTTAGCGTCTGAATGAGATGAAGTTGATAATGCCGGTGAAATGAGTCCGGGGTCCAGCACCGAAAGTTACCCAGCATTTGCTCATATTGGGTTGAGGGTAAACACCGGAAAAAATCTTGACCAGGTAACTTGCCCCGACCGGGATTCGAATCCGGGCCACATAGTTTCGCGACCAGACGCGCTAACTGTTACTCCACAGGTGTAGACCCCAAGATGTTGATAAAGTGTCGTAAAATAAACTACTAAAAAAACTTCTAACAAGCAAAGATTCTGATGAGGGCAGATAAAAAAAAGTTAATTTTTTTCCTTTCACCATGCTATTAATAATGTCAAAAGAAGTGCTTATGCAAATTTAGGCCACTCGGCCGCAATTACGAGGGCCGTAAAAAAATAAGTTTCACCAGGGGCCGTTAACAGAAAGAAAACATAATTTCATCGGAAACATTTATTGGAACAGACAAAGTAATAATATTGTTGAGCTATTATTCAACATATTCCCCACCGGAATTGAGACATTTGTCATATCATGTGATCGACAGAGAGGTACAGACGGCTGTCAAACGCTGGTTCCGATCCCAGGCGGCTGACTTCTACGACACATTCATTAATTTACTGTTCTGCCCAAGGGCAGGACTTTCACTGCAAACCAAGCTTTCTTCAATTTTTTTCTATTTTCTGCTTTCCTTTTCGTTTCCTCATATGATTCATATATCTTAATGTTGTCTATGATCTGATATCTTCTTCTACCCCGAACTCTTCTCTTGTTCACCATTCCTTCCAGTGCATCTTTCAGTAGGCAGTTTCTTCTCAACCAGTGGCATAACCAATTCCTTTTCGTCTTCTTGATCAGTTTCAGTATCATCCTTTCTTCACCCACTTTTTCCAACACAGCTTCATTTCTTACTCTTCCTCTGTCCACTTCACACGTTCCATTCTTCTCCATATCCACATTTCAAATGCTTCTATTCGCTTCTCTTCACTTCGTCGTAATGTCCACGTTTCTGCCCCATACAATGCCACACTCCATACAAAGCACTTCACTAGTCTCTTCCTTAGTTCTTTTTCCAGAGGTCCGCAGAAAATGTTCTTTTTTCTATTAAAAGCTTCCTTGGCCATTGCTATCCTTTTTGACTTCCTGGCAGCAGCTCATGTTACTGCTTATAGTACTTACTGGCTTTTAAGGAACCCGGAGGTTCATTGTCGCCCTCATATAAGCCCACCATCGGTCCCTATCCTGTGCAAGATTAATCCAGTCTCTATCATCATATCCCAATTCCCTCAAATCCATTTTGATATTATCTTCCCATCTACGTGTCGGCCTCCCCAAAGATCTTTATCCCTCCGGCCTCCCAACTAACACTCTATATGCATTTCTGGATTCGCCCATACGTGCTACATGCCCTGCCCATCTCAAACGTCTGGATTTAATATTCCTACGCTCGTAATTATATCAGGAGAAGAATACAATGCGTGCAGTTCTGTGTTGTGTAACTTTCTCCATTCTCCTGTAACTTCATCCCTCTTAGGCCCGAATATTTTCCCAAGTACCTTATTCTCAAACACTCTTAACCTATCTTCCTCTCTCAAAGTGAGAGTCCAAGTTTCACAACCATACAGAACAACCGGTAATATAAGCGGTTTTATAAATTCTAACTTTTAGATTTTTTGACAGCAGACTGGATGATAAAAGCTTGTCAACCGAATAATAAAAGGCATTTCCCATATTTATTTTGTGTTTAATTTCCTCCCGAGTATCATTTATATTATGTTACTGTTGCTCCCAGGTATTTGAACTTTTCCAACTGCTTACAGTACACCCCAAAAAACATTTACGATACAAGGATACAAAAATTGATTCCATGGTATGACAACTGTCTCAATTCCAGTGGAGGATATGTTGACAAATATAGCGCAACAATTGCTGTATCTGTTTCAATAAATATTTCCATGCAATTGTGCTTTTTTCTGTAAAAGACCCCAGGGAAAATCACTTTCTGGAAGACTCGTAATTGCGGTCGAGTGGCCAAAATTTGTATAAGGACTTTTTGACATTATTAACATGGTGGAAGAAAAAAATTTAACTTTTTTTATCTGCCCCCAACAGAATGTTTGCATTTAAGTGGACATATCAGGAAACAGGAACATTTAGGTCGAGTAAAACAGCCAATGGATAGCACTGCATCTGGAGACGAATAGCGGACGGGTTCTGAAAATAACGATAGCTGTTTTGCTTCACGTTCCGACCAGTTCTATCCTTCAACAGATACAGGGAGATCATTTTATTTTTACTTCAATTTTTATTGTACCTGAGTTTTTGAGTGCACTTCACTCCCACCCCCTCTACTTCCAACCGTCCTCCACACAGAACCAAGACCGCGTATGCAGTCAGAGTTGCCTTACGGTCATAGTAAGCAGTACTGAGTGAGTATAGTACGTTCCAGAAATATGTTCGCGTTGTCCAGTGACGAAAGAGCTTTCAATATTGAATCATATACAGTATTAACACAGGTACGTCGTCCGTTTGCCTACGTCGCATCCCGCCACCCGCTTCTGCTCGTCCCTCTGTAAAGTCTAGTAGTTGGACAGTCTTAGCTCTTTTCTGAAAACATTAATTTCTGTTAGGAATTGAACTTCTACGTAATATTATACAACGTTCAATATAACTTAAATAAAAAGGCGTCATTAAGTAATTAACTGTCACGTGATTTTCCCCCTTTCTACGACCCTGGGACAAAACCACTTGGACGGACAGTACATAGCATGCAAATCAAGCTACCCGGGTAGCTCAGTTGGTAGAGCGTTGGTACGTTTAACCAAAGGTCCCGGGTTCGATGCCCGGCCCCGGAACAATTTTTCCCTCGAAATTATCAGTACATAGCATGTCTGAGTAATTTTTATTTTCGGATCGAGCAGAAGTGAAGATTGAATTTACATTACGTAAGATACGTACTCTTTTATAGAGTAGGTACAGAATTATTTCAACATGAGTCACTCGTACGGAGGACGAAACTGGTAATTGGAATTAGGAACAGTAGTCTATAGTGCGATAATATGCACAAAAGAACTGAAGGCTGTATCGAAATAACGGCCACCATTTTCAAAAATATTTTTAAATATCCATATTATGATTATTTTTCAATTTAACTTTATTCTCTATATTGTACGCTAATGTGCTGTAAACAGTATAATATAGGCTGCACTGCATAATGAATACGTCCGAATGGATAGCTCAATTCGTGAGTAAAAACACTTATTGTTAATATTGTACTGTGTTTTGATTAAACAAAAACCTAATGAAAATGATCAAACTGAAAATCGCGATATTTCCTAGTTTACGTAAATGGATGAATTACTTTTCTTCCCTCCTATACCTAGTAAAGTGATTTGTTTGCATTTTACGCCAGTATCATCGAACTTCAGTCGTGGAAGGGGGTAAGTAAATCGAAAGGTATAGCCAGGTTAATATCAGAAATGTTAGTAAATAGTAATATACGTTACAAGAGCGGTATGTTGACGTTTTCATGGTCGAGAAAAAGATTGAAAAAGCGAAACATAGTTGAGCTTTTTTAATTTCCAAGAACATGAAAACAAACATACCGCTCGTGTATCGTACATTATTTTGTGCGAAGATCGTTTATTACATACCTGAAAGACGAATTTCTAATTAGTTGCAATGAAATCTCCATGTTGGTTTCTGTTTAATGACGGCAACTTCGGAAAAGCAAAATATCTTTCTTCAACATTGTTGCTATAAAATGTTTTCTGTGTTCACTATACTCCAGCAGGCCGTGATATACGTCTGTCTTTTTTTCCCCCCAGTCTATAAATGCGAACTTAAAACAAACGGTAAGGTTATGTAATGATTTATTTTTCATTTTAATATTTTAACAATATTATTTATATAACATATTGCAGTAATAACATCGGCATCTGGAATCTTGTTGATTTTTTCACGGCTTCCTTAATGTTACTTGCATCAGGAATGCAATAAGTTTCGTGGAGTAGTAGACTTCACTTAATTTTTGCAAATATTTAAAAACCAATAATTAACATTGCAATTTAGGTGAAATTGCAGTGGTAAGTTTCCAATTTATAATTATTACTATGTTAAACGTCTCTAAAAATAATGTGTTAAAAGCCTAAAGCAGTAAAATGAATGTCGCGCTTAAGCGGTAAGAAGAGGGAAATTGTTATGTGTGTTACGTTGGGAATACTGAATGTGGTATTTCACACTTACCGCGTATTGGTTCTGTGCGGAAAAGAAGCAAATACGCACGATCTCGCACAAAACACAATGATGTCCCTGTAGTAGCTATGGCTGTTTTGTCAAGCCGGCACCGCCCACCCTGCACGCGTCTGCACCCTCCGCGGTGGACAGGTGCTTTTTGTGCCGCAGACCGGTCGGACGGCCCACAGCCCAACACCTGCTCCTGCCTCTGCCTCCTGGACTTTGCTGTTTTATAGCGGCTTTTTTTAATCCAGGTACCAATCACCTGCCTCGCTAGGTACTCAGGCTTCAGGACTTCCCCTCACAGAAATATTCCTATTAGATCAATTCAAGCTTCGAGCACTAATGGAAGGTTACCGTGCACTTCATGATAAGAGTCCAGGTCTCGACTCGGAGGCAGGCTTTCCATCTTCGGTAATTATATGGATAAGGCGTTATTCTGTCGTCCTTGATGGCTGCGTGGTTACCTCTCTCTCCATAACATGATAATTACTTTTCTTAAGTTGATCGGATATACGAAACAGAGTCCGTCTTTAACACTGAGAAGAAGCTAAGGTTCAGAATACGAAATCAGTCGTAAGTGGCAGTTGCTTAACGACACTTTCAACTGCAGAGGTTATTACTACAAGTCGAAATTCAACGTGGGTGAGAAACGGCAGAAAAAATTTTTCCTCTAAATTCTTCATCAGGCACAGTTTTTTTTCCAAGTGTGTAAGTGTAAGACAAGGGATCCAGTATTTATTTCCTCCCAGAAGAAGTAATACCAAAATTCTGAAGTAGAAATACACTTTTCTCTTCATTACATATGGGGGTAGCTGGGAATTTACAGTCAAATAAAAAATGCAACCCCTAACTTATTCACCTTGTATTTCTCCTGTTCTCATTGTGTTCCCTTGTTTTCATTGTATTCTCCTTCTTCCCCTTGTCTTTCCGTTGCAATCTTTGTCTTCCCTTGTTCTCATTGTAGGCTATTCCCACTCCTGCTGTTCTCCTTGTCTTCGTCTTGTTTTCCTTGTCATCGCCTTGTTCTCCTTATCTTCGCCTTGTTCTCCTTATCTTCGCCTTGTTCTCCTTATCTTCGCCTTGTTCTCCTTGTCTTCGCCTTGTTCTCCTTATCTTCGCCTTGTTCTCCTTATCTTCGCCTTGTTCTCCTTATCTTCGTCTTGTTTTCCTTGTCGTCGCCTTGTTCTCCTTTTCTCCGCTTTGATCTCCTTATCTTCGCCTTGTTCTCCTTATCTTCGCCTTGTTCTCCTTGTCTTCGCCTTGTTCTCCTTGTCTTCGCCTTGTTCTCCTTGTCTTCGCCTTGTTCTCCTTGTCTTCGCCTTGTTCTCCTTGTCTTCGCTTTGTTCTCCTTGTCTTCGCCTTGTTCTCCTTGCCTTCGCCTTGTTCTCCTTGTCTTCGCCTTGTTCTCCTTGTCTTCGCCTTGTTCTCCTTGTCTTCACTTTGTTCTCCTTATCTTCGCCTTGTTCTCCTTGCCTTCGCCTTGTTCTCCTTGCCTTCGCCTTGTTCTCCTTGTCTTCGCCTTGTTCTCCTTGTCTTCGCCTTGTTCTCCTTGTCTTCGCCTTGTTCTCCTTGTCTTCGCCTTGTTCTCCTTGTCTTCGCCTTGTTCTCCTTGTCTTCGCCTTGTTCTCCTTGTTTTCGCCTTGTTCTCCTTGTCTTCGCCTTGATCTCCTTGACTTCACCTTGATTTCCTTGTATTCGCCTTGTTCTCCTTGTCTTCGCCTTGTTCTCCTTGTCTTCGCCTTGATCTCCTTGTATTCGCCTTGATCTCCTTGTATTCGCCTTGATCTCCTTGTATTCGCCTTGTTCTCCTTGTCTTCGCCTTATTGTCCTTTTCTTCGTCTTATTCTCTTTGTCCTCGTTTTTCTCATCGCCTTGTTCTCTTTATCTTCCCTTTGATCTCCTTTTATCCCCCTTGTCCTTATCTTGCTCTCCTTGTCCTCGTTTTATTCTCTTTGTCTTCGACTTGTTCTCATTATCTTCGCCTTGTTCTCTTTATCTTTGCCTTGTTCTTACTATGTTTGCCTTTTTGTCATTACCCTTGCCTTTTTGTCATTATCTTTGCCTTTTTGTCATTATCTTTGCGTTTTTCTCCTTGTCTTAGCCTTGCTCTCTTTGTGTTCCGTTCCCTACGGCGAGTGTGTGTTATTTTTCGTGTCTCAGTCAACGCGTTACCCCTTCTCACCATATCCAGTGAAGAGAAAGATGTAATTCTATATCAAAAACCAAACGTTGCCTTTCAGAACACAAAGGAATTAAGCAATTCAGAGCTCCTCTTGTAGCTTACTGCTACAAATGCGGACTTATTGTGCGTACTTGAGTTCAACTCCAACTGTTTACTAGGATGGCGATTGTGTGAAGGGGGGAGAAAAGTCGGAGATCTCTGTATCTTACGTGGCCCTTGAATGCTTTTTTAAATTGCTTCAGCTGCTTTAATATTTATTTTATTTCCGTTTTGCACATACGATAATATAATATGCACAAACAGAGCATATGCATTCTCATCCAATGAAGTTTGTTTTGTTTCCATTCGGAAACTAAGCTATGATATTACTGCGTAGCGTAAGGGGGGGGGGGAGAGTGTGTGCTTGGGCAAATTGCTCATTCAAGAAGGCAGTGGGAGGTCGGATCCCGGGGCGCTACATTTGAGTCCCGCTGCAGACATATCTTGTCTCGCTGCTTAATTAAATTTCATCCAAGAGGGGATATAAATCAAGACCGATCGGCAGCAAGCTCCGTTAGGGTTTGTTCGGCTTGCATATTCAACCCGGCGCGTATGAACTTCCATAGCAAGATTGCAGGTTTTCACTAGCAGGCTTGGTGATCGATTATAGTCTAATCCTATGACATTAATAAGAAAGCTTCTCAAATTCTAAAGAAGTGAGGGTCACGAAGTTGACACCTACTTTACAATTTCAGAATGGTGGACATGAAGATTTAGCGCATTGAAATTATTAAGTCCTAACACACGGTTCACATGAGCTATCAAAATTTTGATTTGTTTCAAACTGTTGTATTTCACCACCAACAGCGGATTTTCGGTCCCGATACTGAACGTTGTGTGTACGTCAGTTGAAGGGAAGTCATTGAACTCATTGCTGTACTCCTTCCGTACGCCAAGGAACGTGACGTCTTGTCGCTGTGTAGGGACCGAAAATCCGCTGTCCGTTCATCACCGCCGCAAGTTAATATAACAATTAGGGTCCGTATTTCAGCTACCTATAAACTAGAATGAAGTTGCCTGATTCGAAGTATATATAACGTAACAGCGAAGGTACAGATACGTTCGTATGCAAAATAGTTACGCATCCTTTGCTCTCTTCCTCTAGAAAGTCAAAATCGGGACGCTGTCATAGTGAGTAGTCTTACCGATCACTGCTCTTATTAGTCGTATTATTTAAATAACTACATCTTTGTGGCTGATTGGAGGTTCATTGCAGAGGTAAAATGCCTTAGGTAAGACACTCAATCGTGTAATATTGGAGGGCATAGTTGAAGATATTTGAACTAATATTTTCACTGTCAATATGGACAACATTACATGTACATTGTGTAAAATAAACGTAAAAGTGACAAAAACAGTGCACCGAAAGACACTGCACTACCAAAAGGCACAGAAAATGTATTGAACTAATCCAAAAGAATCAGTACCATCACAATTTGAAAATTATGAAGATATTAACTCCACATTTACCATGGATTTGTGTAGCCTACTATGATGTTCAGTGCCAACATCCCAATTAACAAATTACATAATCTACTTTTAGGGATTTCTAGAAAAGTACGTAGAAAATTAGGGGATTTTTAGTGATTAGCGACTTATGAAATATCCTAATGAGACACGAAAAACTATCAGACAATTGGAATATCTTGAACTACATCATGCACCAATAACGTTATGTACTATTGAAAGAATTTCTTGCAATATAAAATCATTTCAAGTGACATCCGCATATGTTAAAGTTCCGTAACTTACGAATGCATGTTATTATTCACTGCAAAGATCACGACGAAAATGAACATCACGGCTCAAGTATGTGTTTACTACTGGGTGTTCATTTCAAAGTGTGTAATGACGTCACTGTTGTTGGGTCACCGATTTGAAGCGAGTTTCAGTTTATATGTTAGAGAAGTTGCCTATTATTTAAGGCGTTCTTCAATCTGAACTTGAGAACGTGTACGGTATAACTTGAACGTCGTAGCAACAGATGGCGGTCTGTATGGTCTGTGTGCACCATACTGTGTTTTGCGCCGGCAAGTCGTACGCAGGGTATTTGTTATCATCGGTTGCGTACGGTAACATTCCACAACAGAAATCAAATGCTCCGTGTCCATGTTGACCGTCGAAGTTAATGTCAACAAATACGTAAGTAATAGTCTTAACCCTCTCCCCATATCCCGACAGTACGTATTTCCAAACAGTTCACATTCCTGCCACTACCGGCGTTACCGTACGTATCGGCACGTACTCTTCAGAATGAACGCCGTACTTGCTAGCCAACTTCTCTGCCTCTTAGATTATACACCTGAGCTGCGGAAGTGTAGGAAGATTGAATTCTCTAGGCTCATCAGCTAGCCACATGACGGCATACAGCGAGCCAAGACACATTTTGAACTGAACACCCAGTATTATAACTTCAGAATGTCGGGAGTTGACTGTAATTCACGAACACGCAGCGACGATCTGTTTGTTTATATCCTTATCTGTTGTATTACTTGTGTTCGGCGTATTATATGCTCAATGTGTCTTTAACTTCAGTCATTAGGCAGCTGGAATACGGAGCCTATTAATAAGACATATTAGCTTCGTGGTAAAGTTTGCAATTGTTAAATGAACTCACAGCATTTTTTTTTTCATAACTTAGCTTGAATAGGGCTCTCTTGAGTATTCTTTAACTTTTTGTATATATACTAGTAGCAGGCATAGACTGTAAATCATTCACTCTTATGAAGCCAATCGTGTAGATCAATTTACCGCAACAGTCGTTGCCTAGGGTGCACCATAGGAGGCTGGTCTACGTCGAAAGATTATGGTGACGGTGATGTAGATGGAGATTTGTTGGGATGCCACGGGAAAACCGGAGCTCCCAAAGAAAACCCCTGTGTTACCTGGATCACGGACTTCCCCAACACAAGTCGTAAATGGAGTATACTCCAGTGATCGAACCCGAGTCCACAGGAATAGAATGGTAGACATGAAGATTGAGCACGTTGAAATTATTACAACTCCATACTTCACTTCACAATATCTTTCATCAGTAATTTGTAATGTAGGCCTACAACACCATACCTGTGTGGAATACACTCCAGATCTGTCCGTTCGAGTGGTTATGTTGCAGGGTAATCGAAATGGAGGAAACCACGTGACATTTACTTAACGGGGCCCTTTGATTTAAATTATTTTAGATAATTGTATAGTATTACGTAGATCCTTGCACTTAGGTCGTTTAGGCCCATTGTACGCCTTATATGCGATGATTTCCGGATGGCCCGAGTGGCATTCGTGAATCCAACGATGATAGGCGGGCCATCCTTCATGGGCCCTGCAGATAAGGTCCCATTATCTATTGACATCGTCAAAATCTTAGAGCAGGAATCGGCAAAAATGTCATGGTGATCACTAGCAATAGTGACGTCGCAGGGCCAGCGCAGTAAACTGTCTTTGCTTCACTCCCTCCCTTCCATCCAACTCCTCGACAACTCCAATTCACAGACATCTATCAGTGGCGGGTTACCTGATTACATTTAGACTGCTTCTTTCTCAGAACCTTCAACGCCTGTTCGGAAACGTGTGTTTAAGAAAGAATGAGAGGAACAGTATTTGTTGTGCATATGGTGACAATGTAGACGCCTCTTGTGTTCTGAAATTCTAATAGACACTTATAAATCAAACATCTAGCGACATTACGACACGTCATAAGATTATCACGAAATCATAGGTAAGCAAGAACATATCCAATGTAATTGTAGGAAATAAGTATAACAATAATTTTCTTTTCTTAGGACTGGACGTGGCGAAGCAATTAAAATACAAGAAACTGAATTCAAATAACAGTTCCGGTATTAAAATATGATGAAACAAGGTATTAATCAAAGGGAACTCCATGAAAGTTATGTTATTGCTTTGAAAATCGCAAAATCATTGAAGTGCTATATTGAAGGACAGTTCATTAAACATGTTTGAATAAATTTGTTAACATTATTGTTCCGAATAATCTGATGTTTTTAACAGTATGAAATTATCCACACGGACAATACAAAGGAGGATAAGGGATTTGAAACACTAGCTGAGCTGGAAATAAAACGAAAGATGCATAAACAGTGGTCTAATCTCTTTCTTTAGGTGGGTATTGATGCAGTAGAATTGGTAATGTTCATCCGCGGAGTTACGAAGGATCTCTCTCCATAAGAATATGTTTTGCTCGATGTCATTGCACTCGAAGGAAGTACAACAGGAGTGGAGTTATTCCAAGCATGAAGAAAATATAGGGCTATAGAAGAAATGAATCTGAACAAAAAGTAGATAGATAAGTGCATATATTGATGCATAATAAATTATACAAACTTATGTACACAAGATCCTTCGCACGAGCCCGTACGGCCATTCGTGCTGTAACTATGCACAGTTTGAATCTTCAAAACGAAAATAATACCTACTAATAATAAAACAGTAAAACAACAGTTATTATTATTACTACCGTTATCATTAATTATCACCATTACAACTAATCTAACTTCAAACCAAATTTCACAAAAATAACAAAAATAAAATAAATGTAAGATATGAAAAGAGTGAGAGGAAAAAAAAACACAGTGAAACATATATATATATATATATATATATATATATATATATATATATATATAGCTTATATATAATTCAAATCCTTATTGAGACTGCACGAAATAATCCAACTAATAAAGGTAATACATAAAAACATACACACGCAATAAACAAAAAAAGAACATTATCCCCTAATTACTTCATCATTACAACACTAATTAATAACTCCCTTATTTCCTCGCCTCCCTCCCCCTCGGCCAGTTCCACCACCCTCAACTGTCGAATTTTACTAGTATCTATAGTAACATACGAAACTCGAAATACGACTTTAAAAAAGTCTACTAGGTGGATTAACGTGTTATTAAGAGAGTTGGAAATAAGTGAGGACATAAAACGTTGCCATTGCATAACACACCAGATTGGCTTAGATTTATTTAAAATGCTCTCCATAGAAAAATATGTGTAGTCTATCATAGGTCGCCTGTCACTACCCTACATAGCTGCTATGTTTGACCCAGTATATTTCGGAACACTTGTTTTCTGAATGAAAACTTGTAATATATAAATAAAGATCGTGACTAGCAGACGAAAGTGGCAATTTGTGACGTATTTTCCTAGGTTGTTGTAGCACAGTAAAAGTAAAAGTGAAATGAAATATAGCTAATCTGTCCATCTATAAATCAGTATTATGTAATCTACATCAGATGATTGAGTTGACAGTCCGCCACTGGATCCCAACGGAGTGCTCTATACTCCTCGACTGATATTACATCATATGTATTGCGGCTTGCGTTCAGTGATGTCATCGTGAGTATAAATTTGCCGACGGCTGCCTTATTACGTACTCATACTACAAGCAATACAAATCTAACAAGGTTCACTTTTAGCAAGATAAAGTACAATCACCACTCTTAAGGTAAAATTGTGCAGGTTCTTGTGAGAACGAAGTGCCGGCGCTTCGACATCCCTGCCTTAGAACCTAGATCAACATCGGAAACCCGTACAACCCTAGAGATCACACCAGCCTATTTTTACTATTACAGATGATAGATGAAATGACGGCGAGGTGGAGTGTGTTTGTGGAGAGAAACAGGAGTAGCTCTACGACGTCTGTTTTTTTTCACCACAAATTCTATCCAGACCTAACCGGGGATCGAACCCGTGCTGTCTTGGTGGAAGACCAGCGCTCTAGCACTGTAACCACTGACGCGGCAACTTACTACCATGGGTTAAATTTGCACTAAAATAATTGTTTATAACTTGACTTCTTACTTTGGTCTGTTGAATACCTGAATTGTTACTTTGCCCTCATATTAAATGGAACGTCTGGCGAATATATTCCAACATGAATGAATGCTGAAATTTTTATTGCTTTCCATTACAGAGCATATTTATAATCCGTCACTTGACCTGACTCTGTATACAGATGGAACTCTTTATCAGAGCCCTAGAACTTACTGAGACCTGCACTATAAGCAAGTGGGGGATTAGCGTATGTGTTCCCTCTTTTATTTAGCCTGTATTCCTTCAAATCTCGTGGAATAGCCTATCGACTACATAACGAGAGTGCCGTTTCTTCAATTTAAAGTTCATACATAATCGTCGCACGAGTGGAAACAATTCGGAAAGAGTCCTTTTTTGACGTTATTAGGTACGCTGTTTTATTGTACAAATGGGAAAATGTCACATTTTATTGTAACAGGAAGCAGTGACGTCATGCATTGATTGCGGACCGTTGAGAAAACTCCGTCTTAAAATGTTACACTTAGGACCGAATTCATAGTCAACACTTATCGTAAGGAAACCCTTAAGCAGTTGCTTATAATCATTTGCAATTTATAAATCCCACTGAAGTGAACAATTATTCAAATAAGGTAGCTTGTCAGCTTACTCAAGTGTTTCCTCATCTGCATTGTAATCGGCTGATTCGGTATACAATGGATCATGATTATGATTTTGATGAATTTATTGAGTTCTATAATGAAAATTACAATGAAAATGAAAATTTATGTCAGTAAAACAAAAGATAACCTCTATCAGAGATATGGAAAACCCTTTAGAGATGTACAGCTACAATTCGGAGACAGGCGATGTTACATGTTGTTGGACCACGTTGCCTGATATCTACAGTTATAATTGAAGTATTCTGTGTGGTATCGATAGCATAATGGTAGCGTTCAGGCCTCTTATTCATGAGGTCCTGCGTTCGACTACAACCACTTGCTTTTTATGTTCCTTTTTTGTTCTGTTTTTGAGAGAGACAAACTATACTTAATGGCTCCTTTCTCTTTTACGATTATTTTAGTAATTAACATCAGGTTCATTAATATATTATGCCATGACTTTATCATTATGATATTGTGGCTGCAAATGGAAAGAAAAAAAGATTTTATTCTCAATAAAATATCTTTCGTGGCATAAACAAAACAAATTTACTGGCGTCGGCCTTAAAACATTCAAATAATTAAGCGTTCAAAAAACAAAACAAAAAGCCACAATTCAATATTTAGTCTATCTTCCTCTTATCTCGATCATCTTGCAGTCGAGTGGGCATGGAATTGACTAGTCTTTGCAAATAGCGACTGTTCTTAGACACGATATTCCAGGCATTCTGAACATACACACATAAATGTTCTGTCCATGGGCAGGTCTTTCATTGCAAACCCAGCAATCTCCAATCTTTCCTATTTTCTGCCTTCCTCTTAGTCTTCGCATATGATCAACATATCTAATGTCGTCTATTATTCTTTTCAACCAGAGACCCAACCAATTACTTTTTATCTTTCTAATCAGTTTCAGCATCATTCTTTCTTCACTCACTTTTTCAAACACAATTTTATTTCTTATTCTATCTGTCCACTTCACACGCACCGTTCTTCTCCACATCCACATTTCAAATGCTTCAATTCGTTTCTCTTCATTTCGTCGTAATGTCCATGTTCCTTCCCCATACAATGCCACACTCCACACAAAGCACTTCACTAGTCTCTTCCTTAGTTCTTTTTCCAGAGGTCCGCAAAAGATCCTTCTTCTTCTATTAAAAGCTTCCTTTGTTCATGTTTGCAGTTTTTCTTGGGATGGATAGGCCTAAATGCGGTAACATCCCGTTGCTTTCCGCACACCACTATCTCTTTCGCATCTTATTAAATTCCAGGGAGCCCAAGCGTGGAGATGAGGAGAGTGGATTTGACTAATTGGGCCCTCCGGACTTCACTGAAAGTAACGGCAAGGGTTAAATATTAATTCTATCAGGATGTTTGACCCTATCAGAGATCGGGAAATCTCAATTAGCCTTTGCCCCCCGCATCCTGGACTAGCTTCTACGAATCATCAGAAAATCTTAGAGTGTGATTGGGCCAATTTTTCCGAAAATGTTTCCACACTTTTGCCCTCGTAGTTCAGCGGACGAACGTCGGAATTTAGATGTCAACGTTTCAGGTTCAATTCCTCGTTACTCCTTTTCATTTTATTGTGGTTCAAGATAGTATAATGTAATAATACAAAAAGAAAAACTAATAGCAGTATTATGCAACTGGATTTTTCCAAACCTAATATTAAATTTGTTATTTATATCGCTAAAGAACGATTACAATATAAATAACTTGAATATTATTTATACAGTATCACTAAAGAACGATAACACAATATAAATGATAAATATCGATCTGTTTAATTAATATAAGATATTATATAATACGTATTTAATTATCTAAATAAAATAACCTATTTTACAAAGAAGGATGTTTATTTGTGTTATAATAATTACCTACATAAAATACAGATTATTTATATTGCGAAAGAACAATAACAATATAAATAACTTGAATATTGTTTTATAATGCTAATGAAGGAAAACAATATAAATGATAACTTGAATATTATTTATATCGCTAAAGAACGATAACAATATAAAAAACGTGAATATTATTCATATCGGAATTCCACAGATTTATTACAGATGTATTTAAGAAATTGTAGAAGAATAGTAATTAGTAACAGTGTCCTATTTATTCTTCTTGGAGCCAAATTTGTAACTTTTAAAAGTGTGGTTACTATGTTGAAGTGTATGTGTTGTAACGGATGCTTGATTTGTTATGTATGGGATGCTTGATGTCGTCGCAATGTCGTAATTATAGTTTCATTGTGTTTGTGTGACTATTGTGTATTAATTTATTATGTATGGTACGGAAAGCTGCATATTTGTGTTATAGAAGTGTTACGTATGTGTGTTGTTAATGTTTTTGTATGTTTCAAATTATTGATAACTGATATTTGTTTTGCAATCGCAATGCCTAATTTACGGATTGTTTATGTTTTGTTTACATCGCGTAAGCTAATTTAATTTTCTTTTCCATTTCTCTTTATGCTTATCTTTTTTGTGTATAAAACTATAGCCCTAACATACATATGTAAAATAAGACTAACCCCCATTGGAGATATTGTAGCTACAATAGTAATAATTATTATTCATATCGTTATAAAACGATAACAGAATACAAATGATGACTTGAATTTTATTCATATCTCTAAAGAACGATAACAAAATATAAATAACGTGATATCCATCAAGAACGAAACTGGATATAAATGATAATTTGAATATCATTTACATCGCTAAAGAACGATTAAAAAATAAAATGAAAACTTGAAGAAGGCGTGAACCCAGAACCTTTGAATCATTAAACAAGCACTCTACCGCTGGTCTGCGAGGAGCAGATATGGAACACTTTCATAGTTCCGGAACTGCTTGTACAAGCACATGCATCGTGTAACATCGCCGCGACCCGAAGTGGACTTTGAAAATATTCGCTGTTCACGAGTGCGGCCACTTTTTTTTTTTTTTTTTTTTTTTTTTTTGACAGCTGTACAATGACCAATATAATTTAAGAGGAGATATCGTTTCGACAAGAACACTGTTGTGGATATTCTGGTGTCTCTCATTGAAATTCACAATACGACCATGAGGCTTACCGATTTCGCTGAAAATACTGGTCGCTTTGGGATTTTATGCTACAGCATCATTTCAAGTAGATTTAAGTGGTATTTTTTTTTTCGAAAAGTATTCAGGTCCCAACGAAGTGTTATTTGCATTTTCGTTTGTATTCTACCCAAGGAATAAGGTGTTAAAATTTTCGTAATTATACCACTTCCAATTTTTTTTTACCATAAAAATAACTTAAAATAAATTAAAATGATTTACTTACAGGGATATTTCCGGAGTTTGCATTAAATTTAACTGCAATTTTGTTCCATGTCAATTTCTTCTTTTGGAGAGAACAATTATCAGATTTTTTTTACTTTCGACGATATCTCTGTATTTCATAACTAGTTCTCATAGCTCACTTTTCTTCTTCTGTAAAATGCTTTCTCGACATTTTGTATAATTTTTAGCTCTATAATATTTACTTCTGTACTTGTGTACGATAATAATACCGATTTAACAATTTGAAAGCGCTGGAAAACAATTGAATGTACGAAAGCACTCACGTCTAGCCATGTTGTCATATTTCTTATGTCAAGGGAATGCTCAGTGCATATGAAAGAGTAGCGTCTCTACAATACGATCTAAAATAAGTGCTAAGGAAACGCTCATTACTTACGTGTTTCCTCATTTTATTATAAGTGACGAATATGAATTCGACAGTTAAAGTACAGGACGAGTCCATATCGATCATACGAGGATAGAATCGTAAAAACAAATGAAAGCATAGGACGAGTCTATCTCATATTAGAGGGGAGTGTTATGAAAATAAAAGGGAGATCACCCAGTATTGCGACGTAGTTACGCATTGAATGGCATTTAAGTATTCCCTGTCAGTTTTTAAGATAGATTGTGATCAAGTTTAGATTAATTCCTCTAATAGATTTGACAAATATTTAATTTGCATATTGCCATAAAATTTTATAAGGGTATCAAGGAATTTAAGAAGGAGCAACATAAGAAACGAAATTTGAAGAACTTAGATGGAAACAACTCACGTCTTGGTAGAAAAAAGAAATGAAGTTGACATCAAAGCAGAAGTCTCCCCCCCCCGCGAATGGTATAGCGAAGTGTAATTAAGAATCTGATGCACGATGTACCATTTTCCATTACAACAGAAACGAGTTGTGCCGCTGATCAGAGATTAAATTTAAATGATAGTTTAGTATCACGATCTCTTGCTTCGTAATTAACGCAGGATGTTAATAATTATAATAAATAAAAAACGGACCGATGTTCTCTGCGTTGGCAATGTGTAACTTTAATAATGGGAAAAAAATCTCGATTGGCAGCTGTGATTTATGTAGCTAATAACAGAGATGCAACGACAACATCCACTGCACCGTAAATGATAATTAATCTCACAGATAAAAGAGAGCAGAGAGATTGGCTTGTTTAACGATGGACTGCGCTCCTAGGAAGCCGCGCAATTTGTTGTCAAAGTTCTCCAATAGAGGGTAACAGTAAGCCATTGTTTCATTGGTACAAACTCTTGTCGCTGGATGAAAGAACTTCTGACAATTTTCTTTCCAACATAAAAATCCAACCTCTAGGTTTAAGGAGAGGAGATGTTATAATGTGATATTTTTTCATTAATTGATGCACATTTTTCACTTTTTTTTTTGCGTAGAAATATCATTGCTGCATTAACCTAAATTCGAGGTTAGTTTTTTAAAAACAAATTTTTGGGCGGAAATTAAAAAAAAAGTAGTAGGATACAGTAATACACTCAAATGAATATAATATCTTACACTATTAGTCATTTTTGAAGACAAATTCAAATCTCTTTGACATTTTACTCCGAAAAGCACTGTCTTTAAAGCGATGTGCTACTGAAAACAGTCTAATTTTGACAAATTTTATCATTTTTTTTTATTTTCACTCTGAAAATATACGGTCTCATAAGGAGTATTTTCGTGAAATTTTTATGGCATAATATCAGGATATTAAATGTACGAATCTTTCACTAGCAAAATATGGTTCCCACATCTGCCTTCGTACATTTTCAAATATGAACGTGATGGGCATTCCAGCATGTGATTAAGTTTCGTTATTTTATACTGTGACTCCTAAAAGACTACAACGAAGCCATAATGGGACACATGTAAATTTCGCGACATAGTTCATGTGATATTTGCTGTACAAACATATGACATCGACTGCGGATCAATGATTTCAAACACAGCCGATGAGAAATTAGACAGTTTGTGTCGCTGTCATGTCAATAGTTATTGCATATAATAAGCTTCTGTTGATGCTGTTACTCGTATTGAACTAATTTCCCCACAGCAGAAAAGCCTTCTAGAATAATCGTGCTGTGTGTTGCCTGTCAGAAATTCTTAATTTATAGAATTGCGAATCGATTGTAACCAAAATTGGCGTATACATATTGATCAAAAGGACCTCAAAGACTCGTGTAAAACTCATGCAAATCTCGTTACATGTACAACTAGGAGAAATAGAATGTATCTTTCAATAGGCCTAGTATATTATGCAACCAGCCTATAATGGTTGTCTAATAATTAAGACGCGAGTATGTTTATGAAACGAGCGTAAGTTTTGAACTTTTACAAATATCTTACCTTGTTAAGTACTTTGCTGATAATGAAATTGTGACCATGAGTGTATTTTCAGTGTTTTCTCGATTATTGCTACAGATGGCAGGCACGGATCATGAATGATTTTTCAGCGTGTTTCCGAGTAGTGCAACAGATGGCGGACACGGAGCACTTTCGCGTGTCCGCCGTATTTATTGATTTTTTTTTGCAAGGCTTTGGTTTGACGATTTTAACCTCAAAGCAACGTACATTAAAACACAGGAAATTAACTGAATTTATTAGAATATTAAAATTAATATGAACAGGATTTATTCTATTTTAAATACATGTTGTTGATTGTGCAGTTTGTGCCTGCCATTTTGGATTACTCCTTTCAAGGCTTGCGGGTTGTTGCGCGTCCGATATTAATCGATATCGCGTATGCTTAGTTGGAAATCGATAATTGGAATAACATAATGAATAGGAGTAGCTACTTCAATGTATGCCATTAAGATACAGTTACATCACATGTAATGAGCATATTATAGTATGATCGAGCAAAAAAATGGTTAAATTTTGAGAAAGAATAGAGATTTATTTCTGTTGAGTCCATGGAACGAGATTGTTAAAAGGATAATACAAAAGTTACTATGTTCCAGACGGATGCCGTAAACTAGACGTTACTTTTCCTATGAATAAAACATAACAGAAAAGTTAAACATTCGTCGTAAAGGTTGCTAAACGTAGAATAATCGGCCAGAAATAAAATTAATTTTTAACAACAAAAGAGTACAGTCATAAAACCAGAATGATAATAATCCGTAAACAAACAATGTAAAAAACATAGTGATAAAATGGATAATTTCGTGAATAACAAATAGAATCGTCATAAAATTAACAGAGTATTCATCGAATCCCATAATTGCGTGAAACATTTATGCTGTTCATGATTGTTAGTGAGAGTATGATTGGGATTGTAAGAATGTTTGGGATTTCAAATAAAAGTTCGATATTACTTCTCACTCACATTCCTGTCTTTATACTCCCTGCATTTAAATTTAACAAAGTGGTGCCTTCTCATTATCAACTTCATATCCTCATTCTATTAGGACTAGTCTCGAGACAACAATGCAGTTGATAGCCGAAGGTAGAGAGGTGAGTAGAGGGGAAAGGCCTATCAACCAAACTGAAATGGGCAGTAATGACATTACTGGCTACCTGTCAATTCTCTCAACTACAATGTCCTTTCAATATACAGAGTGATTCACGAGGATTTACTATCCCTTACGGAGCTTATTTCCGAAGACATTCTGAGCAAAAAAAAGTCATATAAATATTTGTCCTAATCTCAATATTTTCAGAATTATACTGATTTGGAGTTGTTTGTAAAATACCATTATTCTTGACTTTTAAGGGCAAAAGAATATCACAGATAAAGAATGAACTATTCAAGAGTATCATTTCTTTAATTAGTTAATATTCTGAAGCTAGAAATGTGTTTTAAATTCCATAGTTGCTTCGTACAGATTTTTTTTTTCGATTTTTAACAACAAAATTAAATTTTCTTACGCATTTATCACAATAGTTGTTACAAATCACGCCACTCTTGTAAATTCTTTAAGACTGTACATTAGGATTCATAATTAAACTGTAAAGTATCAAGTTCCTTTCTGTGGCCGAATTAACAAAACTACAGGATATTGGTCTGAAGTGACAACACTATTTCCTAAACATAATTATATCTTCTCAAAGTTCAATTTATTCAGGTACAGTAAAGAAGACGGTGACATTATGTTGGTCATACAGCGAATGAAATTCATAACCGTAAAAAATGCTACTTGAAAGCGACATCATATAAGTAGCAAAACTTGATTTGTTATATTGAATTATTTGAACGCTACAGTTGTTCGTTAAAATGTGTAGGCCTATTTGTTAACATTGTGCAATTTGTGTTCTTTTGTTGTGTGTGTTTTTGGAAAATATAATTTCATTTAATGCCCCGCCATAAATGTTGTAACTAAAACCTTGTGCATCCCTCGTGTTTATCGTACAGCTCTTCCTCCCGCCATACGTTACCTGCACTTTGTTTAATTTTTCACTGTGCCTAAACGAAACGCTGTACTGTATTTTCTTATCTATGCAAAGAAAGGTTGTAAATATGATTGTTCTATAGGATTCACAGGTGACATGATTTTGTTATTTCATATATTCTATTTGACTTAATTTCCTATGACTGAAAGAAAATAGGCAAATACATTTCACATTTAAGTGTGATCATTTTTTATTACAAACTTGAAATCAAAAACAGTCTAGGGCTACACAAAATATAGGCCTACCTAAGAAATAAGCGAGCTCTTTTAGCTCATAGTAAAAAAAAAATCTCTTGAATTAATTCGAATATAGACTCCAGTCATTTTTAAGCCAATGCTCACAGAATATTCTCTAATCTTAAAGAGGAGACATGAAACCGTATTATTCAGTTTTCACTCCTATGGTCGCTCGGAAGTAAAAATATCAATTCTCTTATTGATATTCTGAAAACCTGGCAAGTCTAGCTTAAAGAAAGTAGGAAAACTAACTTTATGATTCGCTGTTTCTAAGACCTACACGCACACCTTTGCCCCACGGGGATTCAGAGGTCCGGTACATGTAATTACATGTCAAGATTTGACTATTTGTGAAATAAAATGAACTGAGATAAGGGAGGAACGTGGAGCAGTAATAAAAGACGTGCAGGTAGAGAAGAGTGTCATTCATTTCGTGTCGCAGTGCGGTCAGGCGAGGTTAGAGCCCATAAACCCAACAAATTGCCTGTTTAGGGTTGGAATAATCTTCAAAATGATAAACATAATGCAGTGCATGTGCGTAATGGATTTCGAGACTTCGGATTGGACGTCATTAATTTTAACGGAGCTCCTGGACCTCGTTAGACTGCTTGTGTCGACGTGCCTCCTGCATTAAGATTTCGCTTTGTGTGTATTGGATTAAGGTTTTTATGGACGGTTAATTATTGTGCAAGCTTCACTGCAGGACCCAACGCTGCGGTTTTCAGAAACAATGAATTAATAATAATAATAATAATAATAATAATAATAATAATAATAATAATAATAGATTGGTATAAACTTAAAGAATCCTGAATTAAATTGGTATGGATTCGAAAGTGAGGAGACTATTAAGTAGTCTTTTTATGCTAGTCAGTCAGGATAGGAGAAGAAATGTCACGAGGAGGTGGAAAAGGGAGAAAGTTACGTCAAGGATGCTCTTTATCACCTAAAAATGGTTTTTGTATGCCATGTGGAAAACAGACACAAACATGTGCCTCGTGGTTTAAGTGCATGATAAATTTCATTTAAACTTATTAATTGATGCCTCAAGAAAAAAAATGATGGTTTGGAATAGCATTGGCAACAAGATAAGAAAATAAAATATTATTACGAACTTGTAAAAAGTGTACTTACTTACAAATAGCTTTTAAAGAACCCTGAGGTTTAATTGCTGTCCTCGCATAAGCCCGCCATCCGTTCCTATTCTGAACAAGATTAATCCAGTCCTTAGCATTGTAATATACAGGGTGTTTCCGAGGTGGTGTTACAAACTTTCAGGGATGATGGCGAAGGGCACATGTATCAATTTGAGATAAGGAACCCTGGTCCGGAAATGACCGAGTCGAAATTTACAAACAAAAATAGTTGTGTGGAAATGAAATAATTTTATTCCTCTGTACACCTTGTTTATGTGTATTTATCTGTACATCTTACACATACTGTATTCATCTGACGTTGTTTACGTTGTCTACGTACAGCATTCCATTCAGTGTGCTGTCTGAGAGGTGGGGACAGGAAACTAGATTAAAGCAATGCAGATAGCGTAAGTGTGTAACGGACATGTTCGGTCCTGATATGCACGTCTGTAGACAGCAGTGTATGTGTACAAGTTGCAGTGTCCAGACGATCAGTCCTAGTGAAATGGAGGGGTACACGAGAGCGGAATAAGCAGACCTGATTTTCGAATACGGATGAGCCAATGGGAACAGTAAACAAGGTCACAGATTGTATCGAACAAGTACCCACGTAGGAGACATCCGGCCCATACCATTTTTCCACGACTGTTCCAAAGGTTAAGGGAAGGAGGGCACGTGGTGTCAAATTACAATTACAATTCCATTTCCACACAACTATTTTTGCTTATAACTTTCGACTCGGTCATTTCCGGACCGTGTGTCTTTATCTCAAATTGATATATGTACCCTTCGCCATCATCCCTGAAATTTTGTAACACCACCTCGGAAACACCCGGTATAATAATAATGGTTTATTTTAACTGGCAGAGTTAAGGTCATTCGGCCTTCTCTTCCACTCAACCATTGTGATACAAAATTGATACAATGTTATAAACAAAAGATAATTAATACAATACAATTCTTTTTATCTTTCCAACACACCAATAAAATAATTGTAATAATAATAAATAATAATAATAATAATAATAATAATATGTAAATATAATTAAATTATTAAACTATCTTGATTATAATTATAATTTCAATTTGACTGCGTCCGTAAGAAATAGTTTAACCTTTTTTTTTTTTTAAGTAGTTATTGTCTGGCAGCCCATAATCTTCTGAGGTACAGAATTCCATTCACTAGGGACTGAAACAGTAAAAGAGAATGAATAGTGGCATGTTCTATGGAGAGGAATTGCTTGGATTTGGCTCTCCTGTGACCTGGTGTCTAGATTGTGTTTGGAGGATAAGTAGTTAAACCGGGAACGCAGATAATTTTGAGTAGAAGCGTGGAGAACTCGAAACAGAAGAGAGCGAATGAAGTGCTCTACGGTTGAGTCGCAGCCAGGATAAGTATTTGAACGAGGGTTAATATGGTCAAATTTGCGAGCATTGCTGATGAATCTACACACATATTATGCACACGCTGCAGCTTGTTCGAAAGTTCAGTTGTCAAATCTGTAAGTATTACGTCACAATAGTCAAATCCATCCTCCAATCTACGGCTCGGTCTGCTCAAAGGTCTTTTTCCCTTAGATCTTCCAACTAAAACTGTATAGGTTGAAAGTGAAATAATCCTGAATATTGAAAGGGATGATAGAGTACAGTTAATGAATAGAAAACCTGTATTACGTTTTGCGATTAAGTTCACGGTTAATAAGAAAATTGAGTTGGAAGTTTCAGCAGTCTGGCAACAACGCTGCCTCTTTTTTTCTTTTCGTAATACAGTGTAAGAGGTCAACAAACTCAGGTCTGTCTGCCTTAGGAAACTATCTCCCATCTCCCCATCTCCGTTTCTGGCTACAATGTACTACAATGCAAGCTTGTCGCATCGGTCAGTGGCTTTAAATTTGTTGTTTTTTAATTAAATTTACACGAAAACCTCAACAGTATTCAAATATGCCAGACGCCAGAGGAATAAATGATTATTTATTAGATTTTCTATCGATATGGACAAAAATAACGATCCTACTAGCAATAGTTACCGAATAAGAGAGTGTTAAACATTTGATAAAAAACCTTTTTTCTTCAGAAAACTATAGACTTTCTACCGATATGGTATCACACTTTTTTATTGCATACAGCATGAAAAATTCGCTGTGAAAATCTACAGGGTTATTTCACTTCCACTCTGTATATGCATTTCTGGATTCATCCATACGTGCGTCGACCTGGTTGGCGAGTTGGTATAGCGCTGGCCTTCTATGCCCAAGGTTGCGGGTTCGATCCCGGGCCAGGTCGATGACATTTAAGTGTGCTTAAATGCGACAGGCTCATGTCAGTAGATTTACTGGCATGTAAAAGAACTCCTGCAGAACAAAATTCCGGCACATCCGGAGACGCTGATATAACCTCTGCAGTTGCGAGCGTCGATAAATAAAACATAACATTTCATACGTGCTGCATGCCCAACTCATCTCAAACGTCTGGATTTAATGTTCCTAATTACGTTAGGTGAAGAATACAATGCGTGCGTACTTCACCTTCATGATACAGAATTAAAAACGTTTTTAACCTCCTGAGTCCTGGAGTATAGCCTACTTCATACATGCATTTAGTTTCAAATTTGCCACTAGGTGGAATCGTTATTGATTCTTTTCTGTGTTTGTCAAGCTCGTGACATTTCTCGGGATTTACAGGAAGCACAAGAAGATCGGTCAGTCATTTCAATGCGTGTTTCAACTATTTGTAAATGAAAATGGCGATCAGCAACTCAACGCCAAGGCACCGTAGGACATGCTTTTGAAGTAAGTATAGGAGAGTAAACGTTATGGGCCATATTCGTAGACATTCTTAGCGCGGGCTTCCGGTGGATGATCAGCGAACTAACGTTTTTCGTATTCATAAACCAATGTTAGCAATATGATATGATATGAATCCTATACAAGTAATCAGTCGATAGCCGGGGCTAGTTTAGCAAACTCGTAGCGCGGGCTAGCGAAATGTCTATGCATAGCATCCTATATTTTAAGGGAAAATAAAATATGATAGTCTATAAGATGTGCAGGGACTCGATATTTAGTGCATTTGTGACCTAACTGTAACTTGCAGATTTTTCTTTGACGTTTTTCCTAATTTCAGTGACTATTTTTGAATTGTAGAATTATATTGAACTTTAAAAATAAAACAAAGAAGTCTCAGGATAATGGCCTAATATAAATAAATACCTGAAGAAATAAGATTATAGACTAGTAAGCTAAACCGAAGATAACAAAGGGAGCATGCACTGGAACCTCTATGTTCATCAAGAGTCATGAAATTTGCCTGGAGACTTCATAGTTATCCCATTATAACATTCGACACTTCTGCAGTATAAAAGAAACGTCATTAGTGTTTTTGCCAAGACGGAACGACAGCCCTTGGTCATCATAATCTGCTGCTACATAATTCAGACCTTAGAATGAGTCCTAAGAAGCAGTTGTAATTAAATGTTACAACCTATCTCGCGAGATTTAGTCTTAATAGAGGACGTGACGTCTATTGCAAGCCCCTCATTGGCCCGTTCGACACGTGAGGGAAATAAAACAGACGAAGCCAAATCTGAGAGCCTTTTTATCTCCGCTCGTTAAAATGTTTTAATATTGTCACTACTTGTACAGTCCACACCTGATGGTATGCGTAATGTTTATTGGAGAGTAATGGAATTTGTTCCGTGAAAGTACGGCGTTGAAAACTACAACATTTGTAATAAAAATTTTATATTTTATATTACCTTTCATAGGTTGTATAAAAATACATTGAACATGAAAACGAATGTTGTTTTAGGTTGTACCGAATTGCATAAAAGTTGGAATACCAACCAGAAAAACTTAATCATACTGCAGCAGTAAAATACAGCATCACTTTTCGACAAATAAATAATGAGAGAAATAAAATTAGTTTCAGACTGTGAAAGTTGTGTGTACAATATTATTTTTTCCTTATTCCAAATGCATTCATATAGATTCGAGATAGCTCGCTGGCAGCACGTCACTGCATCTTGGACGGTCCAATGGTATCGAAATGCCTTCCTTGCTTCTTTCCTTCCTTTCAGCGGCAACTTCAGGTTCAGGCGCTAGCTGCATCTGGAGATTGTGAACTGGGAACAAGTACACAGATTGCAAAGCTGCCGCCTATGATCTGACAAGAACTAGTTGTCTTGATGGTTATATTCAATCTTACACATAAACAATTTGCTTCCGCAGTCATTACAGAATTCCTGCTCTTTTATTTCATCTTCGTCTTTCTTTTCTATTTTCTCTTTGTTTTCCTTTGTCTTTCCTCTCTTCTTCTCCCCTTAACTTTCTTCTCCTCTATCTTCTTCCCTTCTTCTCTTCTAACTTCTTCCCTTCTCCTCTCCCCTTTTACTATAGCCTATCTCCTCCTCCTGTCATCTTCTTCTCCCTTCTTATCTCCTCCTCCTCTGTATTCTTCTCCTTCCCCATTCTCCTTCTGCTCTGTCTTCTCTTTCTTCTTTGTCTTCTCCTTCTCCCCGTCTTCTCATTCTCTTTCTCCAACTCCTGTCTCTTCTCTTCTCTTCTCCGTTTTCTTCTTCTTTTCCTTCTTCTTCTTCTTCTTCTTCTTCTTCTTCTCCCCATCTTATCCAACTCCTGTGTCTTCTCCTTTCTCATGCCTTCTTATCCTGGCTTCTCCAACTCATTTGTTTTCTTTTCCTTCTCTTCTCCGTTTTCTTCTTCTTCTCCGTTTTCTTCTTCTTCTCCGTTTTCTTCTTCTTCTTCTCCGTTTTCTTCTTCTTCTTCTCCGTTTTCTTCTTCTTCTCCGTTTTCTTCTTCTTCTCCGTTTTCTTCTTCTTCTCCGTCTTCTTCTTCACCGTTTTCTTCTTCTTCACCGTTTTCTTCTTCTTCTCCGTCTTCTTCTTCACCGTTTTCTTCTTCTTCTCCGTATTCTTCTTCTTCTTCTTCTCCGTATTCTTCTTCTTCTTCTCCGTTTTCTTCTTCTTCTCCGTTTTCTTCTTCTTCTCCGTTTTCTTCTTCTTCTTCTTCTCCGTTTTCTTCTTCTTCTTCTTCTCCGTTTTCTTCTTCTCCGTTTTCTTCTTCTCCGTTTTCTTCTTCTCCGTTTTCTTCTTCTCCGTTTTCTTCTCCGTTTTCTTCTCCGTTTTCTTCTCCGTTTTCTTCTTCTTCTTCTTCTTCTTCTCCGTTTTCTTCTTCTTCTTCTCCGTTTTCTTCTTCTTCTTCTCCGTTTTCTTCTTCTCCGTTTTCTTCTTCTTCTTCTTCTCCGTTTTCTTCTTCTTCTTCTTCTTCTCCGTTTTCTTCTTCTTCTTCTTCTCCGTTTTCTTCTTCTTCTTCTTCTTCTTCTTCTTCTTCTTCTCCGTTTTCTTCTTCTTCTTCTTCTCCGTTTTCTTCTTCTTCTCCGTTTTCTTCTTCTTCTTCTTCTTCTCCGTTTTCTTCTTCTTCTTCTTCTTCTTCTCCGTTTTCTTCTTCTTCTTCTTCTTCTCCGTTTTCTTCTTCTTCTTCTTCTTCTTCTTCTCCGTTTTCTTCTTCTTCTTCTTCTTCTCCGTTTTCTTCTTCTTCTTCTTCTCCGTTTTCTTCTTCTTCTTCTCCGTTTTCTTCTTCTTCTTCTCCGTTTTCTTCTTCTTCTTCTTCGTTTTCTTCTTCTTCTTCGTTTTCTTCTTCTTCTCCGTTTTCTTCTTCTTCTCCGTTTTCTGCTCCGTTTTCTTCTCCGTTTTCTTCTTCCTCTTCTCCGTTTTCTTCTTCCTCTCCTCCGTTTTCTTCTTCCTCTCCTCCGTTTTCTTCTTCTTCTCCTCCGTTTTCTTCTTCTTCTCCTCCGTTTTCTTCTTCTCCTCCTCCGTTTTCTTCTTCTTCTCCTCCGTTTTCTTCTTCTTCTCCTCCGTTTTCTTCTTCTCCTCCTCCGTTTTCTTCTTCTTCTTCTCCGTTTTCTTCTTCTCCTTCTCCGTTTTCTTCTTCTTCTTCTCCGTTTTCTTCTTCTTCTTCTCCGTTTTCTTCTTCTTCTTCTCCGTCTTCTTCTTCTCCTTCTTCTTCTTCTCCGTCTTCTTTTTCTCCGTCTTCTTCTTCTTCTCCGTTTTCTTCTTCTTCTTCTCCGTTTTCTTCTTCTTCTTCTCCGTTTTCTTCTTCTTCTTCTCCGTCTTCTTCTTCTCCTTCTTCTTCTTCTCCGTCTTCTTTTTCTCCGTCTTCTTCTTCTTCTCCGTTTTCTTTTTCTTCTCCTCTTCTGTTTTCTCCTTCTCCCCTTCTCCTTCTTCATTTTCTCCTTTTTCTGTATCTTCTCCTTTTCTTCCCCTCCTTCTCTTTTTCCCTTTTTTTTCTTCATTTTATTCCCCTCCTTCCCTTTTCCTCCTCCTACCTTCCTCTTCCCTGTCCTTTTCCTCTTTAGCACGTCTTTATTCTCCTTTTCCTCTTCGCCTCGTCTTTTCCTCTTCCTCCCCCTTCCCTTCCTTTTTTTCCTTTTTCCTATTTCCACTCATTTTTCTTCTTTTCCTCGCCATGTCTGCTCTTTCCTCTCCTTTTCCTTCTCTTGCTCTCCTTTTTCTTCTCTTTTTCATCCTCTCCTCTCTGGACAGTGTATGAGAAATAAAAACTATACAAAGACAATCAGACATTACCATGAACTAAAAATTCACTGAAACAAATTAAGTTCAATACAAAATCAAGTACAACTTCTAATGCGGATTAGCTCACCGCGTTAGAAAAGTTATAGCTTTTCCTCTAGAAGTAGGCCTTTGCCCTTCAGGGGAAACAATAGGCAACCTTCATCTGCATCTTTATAAGGGACTTACATAAATTGTAATGCTCACCGAACCCTCGAGCCCGAACAATAAATCAAATCCAGCCCTTTTAACACTCCATAAGAATTCATCTAAAGAGAATAAGGGAAGATTGGATGACCGCCTGAAAGGAGGAGAAAGCAGTTCTAACAATGACATTTAAGAAGTTTATAATTTTGTAACCTTGTAATTTTATTTAGACTATTGCACTTTTACTACGTCACACTGCTTTTGACCAATAAAACGGTACGAAAGGACGTCTTTCAACCAATCATGGCTGCTTATCGCACAATTTTATCGCGTCCGTAGCATTTGTTTAATTTTATCGCGTCCCTAGCATTTGTTTATTTTTATCACTACCCTAGCATTTGTTTCTTTGTTTGCCAACAATTCAAACTGCACTGGTCTGGACGTCAAAAAACAGACAATTACAAACCACTCCAGTCGATGCACAGTACTTTCAAATATGATTCGCATTGGCATTCAAGAACAAGAATTAATAAAAATCACTGGTCATATATGAAGAGCACCATTCGGAAATCCTGAATAAGTAACATTCAAATTTGGAAATTGTACTTTCAATATTTGCTCTTTTAAAATTATTCATGTTTATTTTTTATTTCATCATCGTTAATTAAAACGTTTCTTGTTTATTTCATCATTCCTAATTAAAACTTTTCTAACACTTGTTTATATTATTTAGGTTATGTTTGTTATAGCTTCTGCTATATGATATTATGGATAGTCACGTATCAGAGATTGTTTAATAATAAGAGTTATTGAAAATTATCTGTCAAGTGACGTTGATTACTGGGATCCGGATGATTGAAGTGGAATGAAAATGTTTTAATAAAAATGAAACTGAATCAACAAAGCCTTCTTGACTAGTAACCGTCCACAGAGTTCAATGAAGATTCCATAGTTGGCACAACTGATAACAAGAAAACATAATCATAAAACACTACTGCCATCTAGCGTAATGTTGAGATGGTACAATAATACATTTGAAGACAGTTGTATTTTCGTAAGCCAATTAATATTTTATTGTATTGGAGTACTTTACTTCTAATCTTTATATACTTTCTTCTAATCGTGTAATAGTCAATTAAATCCCAATCGAGTTTTGATTTTCTCTAGATAAATCAAAACCTCTAGTGAGATTACTGTTGATAACAATTTTGGAGTTTTATGTTTTTTAATGTATAATTTTGTGACTTTTGTTCCTAATTTGTAAGAATGTGTTTGCTCTGCAAGGCATATTAATTACTTCTAACCGATACAGATTAAAAGACGTAATCCATGATGTCTATTTTTACAATAAGCCTGCGAACTAATACGTTTTGTTAATTAAATATTGAACAATAGCCTCTATTGGTAAAGTTGGGGAGTACCATGCCAACAGCGCTTCCGACGAGTTGTGTTGGTAAGTTGTTTGCTCACACGCGGTGTTTGCCCATGTTATTCCAGAAAGGGCAGAGACCGTCGAGTTTAATAACAAACAACAACATTCTATTGCCAGAGGCGGGAATGGAACCAGTGACTGTGGGAACCACGATCAAAAGAACATCTGACCTGCTGAATCCTAGTCACCATGTTACAATGTATTGCTGTACAGTGCAGTCATCTCTTCAACTCTCAACTAAGCGTTAATATATTGATAAATTGTTGATAAAATATCTTCAACACACGTTCCAAAGAATGAGTTGTAACAATTTGGAAGGGAGCGGATCGATTACTGAAGAAGGAGATTTTTCGATTTATTAAAATTTCTAGAACTGTTGTGGAATCCGTCAAGTGAGATGTACTGTACTGCCTGATAATAGATGGACATATCAGCCAGAATCTGAAACTGATGAATTTACTGTAGTAGAAGAATGTCATATAAATGAAGGTTGAGAGTGCTTACATCCTAAATTTAAACGTTAACTGTCCGCCTTCACCTGTTTGTACGGTATATTTTCTCTAATTTAATTTCGTACATGAACTCTTATTTAAATGTTTCTTGTAATATTGAACAGTCTCATGACTCGAAATAATCGTGATGTGTAGATTAGTTAAAAACTGTAATAGCCATTTTGTTGTGGGTGTGAAACTTTTAAATAAAATTTCTTTTATCAACAGTAATTTCACTATAGGTTTTGATTTAGCTATAGAAAATCAAAACTCGAGTGGGATTTAATTGAATATTACACGATTAGAAGAAAGTATATAGAGATTAGAAGAAATAAAGTACTCTAATACAATAAAATATTATTTGACTTACTGAAATTCTATTTCACTAATGTTACCTTCACCAAAATGTTTGAACGGTGCCGCCATTTTCAGTTGACTGTCTATGCCAGTGATGTCAAAGCAAGCGCATTTTTCTGACCTTGACGTCGTGCGCGGGCATCAAGCGCTAAGTATGGAAAAAGGAAGGGTTGTGTATATGAATAAGGAGCCTGTTGCATAAATAAAAGAGTGATGCACAAACTTCAAACGGAACGTGAAATTTTATGTCGTTATTTTTATATGGCTTCTTTCTGTTTGATATTATCTACATTGTCTGTAAAACAAAAATATTAACACCAATTTCTTAATATTGCAGTTATGTTTTAAATGTTAATAACATAATAAAGAGTTAAGAAGGAATATTCACATAAATTTCATAGTAGTACAACTATACTGTACTAAATGGATGAAACACATCATTCATAATGAAAGTGATAAAAAAAAAAGAGAGAGAGATTGAGTATGACATGATAAGTTGGAATTGGTATTGATGGTATCTTTAGCTTTATAAAAGTAATCAATAAACTAATGAAAACAATATTACAGTACAAAAACGAAGTTACCTAGGTGCTATATATGTTTTGAGTGTAACTAATATACCATAACAAAACTCTCATCGCATTATGCTTTTAAGGTGATATTGGTGAGCAACTTCCTATCATCAGAATATTAAATTATTTTCTCGAAATATGCTGAAGCTATACAACACATAGGCATGTATCTTTTGCTTAGATTTAATTTCTTTTGGTTTGATTTTATTAAGATTATATGAATTTGTGTATTAATAAATTATAGCAAGAGAGTCCATTTTTCGTAAAATCACGGAGAGAAAAAAAAATTATGCATCAGCTACCAGTGTATAATAAAATTATCTCTTCTCTTTAATAGTAACTGATGTGACAGTAGTTGCTTTGTTAATTCATTTTCTTACAAACAATTTCCATGCCAATATTTTTAAAATTTTAAATATACTATCTTCAGTAATACGTATTTACGGTATATTAGATTTACGAAAACATTCTGTAAGACTACTAAATAAATAGGCCTAAATCTGAAAAGTTCACTTTTCTATAAAAAAAAAAAAGTTGAGAAAATATTTCTTTTGAACAAAAAAAAAAAATCAAAGTTGTGAAAAATGAACATTAAAATTAAAACTTACTAAAATGCACTTATACTTCTCAGACAAATCTAAAAATTAACATGGATACAGTTTTAATAAGTTCTCTTCCCTTTATCTATTGAATCAGTGCTGGTCAGCCCTGAATATAGCTCGACCAAGCGGCATATACCTCTTTCGTCTGTCTCTTTCCTTTCCGCTGTAAAGCGCTCAGGCTCTCTTGAGCTCTAAAGCGCGCTTGCTCCTATGGGCATCAATTGACACGACTGGTCTATGCTGTTAACAAATGACGATCGCAAAGCAGTTTTATAGTACCGTAAAGAATATGCAGTTTGAAATGTTGGCAAACAAAGAAACAAATGTTAGGGTAGTGATAAAAACAAACAAATGCTAGGGAAGCGATAAAATTGTGCGATTAGCAACCATGATTGGTTGAAAGACGTCCTTTCGTACCGTTTTATTGGTCAAAAGTAATATGACGTAGTAAAAGAAGTATGACGTAGTAAGTGTAATAATCATGAAAAAAAGTTACGAGAGATTTTAAGAAATAGAAGCTTCTGGGCAGAGTGTCAATTGTCGAATAATAATAATAATAATAATAATAATAATAATAATAATAATAATAATAAAAATAAATAAATAAATAAATAATACTTGCCTACTAACTTACAGCTTTCAAGGAACTCGGACGTTCATTGCCGCCCTCACATAAGCCAGGCATCGGTCCCTATCCTCTGCAAAATTAATCCAGTGTCTACCTTCATATCCCACCTCCTCCAAATCCATTTTAATATTATCCTCGCATCTATGTCTCGGCCTCCATGAAGGTCTTTTTCCGGTCCCGCCTCACAACTAGTAGTCTATATGCATTTCTGGAATAATAGTAATAATAATAATAATAATAATAATAAATTATTGTTTATCTATTTATTCTAGCGAAGTTATGAATGTGAAACAATTGTGACTTATTTAACGACGCTCGCAACTGCAGCGGTTATATCAGCGTCGCCGGTGTGCAGGAATTTTGTCCCGCAGGAGTTCTTTTATATGCCAGTAAATCTACTGACATGAGCCTATCGCATTTGAACATACTTAAATGCCATCGACCTGGGTAGGGATCGAACCCGCAATCTCGAGCATAGAAGGCCAGCGCTACACTAACTACGCTACCGAGGATGTCATTACATAAAATGATATGTACGGGAGTAAAATATGTTAAGTGGCGTTTAATGTTTTGAAGTTATTAGGCCTAGGTAGGTAAACATTTAAACTATACATGCAACTGTTCGAAGTTACCAAGAAAGTAAAATCTTTATACTTCTGCCGCCTGTTGAGATGTTGGAAAAGTAACTACTGCATTAGACGCAGAATGTAAGATATATTATAAGCCACATATCTAATTTTTGACCAAAATGTCAGTTACCATGTTTTACGCCTGAGGCCCTTAAATACAGAATGCCCCAAGGCAAATTAGGATTAGATCAATGGAAGAATCCATGAACCCATGGGGAGTCGAACCCGAGACCTTCTGGTTTGCAGTGTTACGCCTTAACCGCATCGATACCGCGCGCCTCTTACTTACAATTACTTTTCCTAAAATACTTAAAATATCCTCCAGAAGATTGCTTTTACCTTTTTGAGATGAAAGTTATTAATATACATTTGAAAGATTCACTTCAAATCTCACAATATCATTTATATGTTAATTAAATGGTTTTCAAATTGTGATTCGAGATTGCTCATGATTTAATTGAGAGGTTATAAAGTGATTTACAATAATCACGAAATAACTCATCAGCGATACCCTCAGGTTAGGTTATTATCCGTATGTGGTACCTAAGAGGATACGTCCATTTTCGGCTTTCCTCCTTCAAAATTTTCTAGAGCTCCTTCAGTGGAGCAGCGAAACTCGGAGTGAGACAAGTGGCCTACAGGCTTGGAGCTCACATATTCAATTTCTTTCAGCCACGAACCCTTTGCGAGGACGCGTTTTGCGTACCTTTTAAATTTCTCCTCCCACTTCTCCTCCTCTTTCAATTCAAATTTTAAATTGTGTCAACAAAGTAATCGATTATAAATATTAAAATTACTTATTTGTATTTTTATTGGTTATTTTACGACGCTTTATCAACTGCTATGATTATCTAGCATCTGAATGAGATGAAGGTGATAATGCCTGCAAAACGAGTCTGAGGTCCAACGTCGAAAGTCACTCTCGGCATTTGCTCTTAACGGGTTGAGGGAAAACCCCGGATAAAATCTCAACCAGGTAACTTGTCCCAACCAGGATGTGAACCCGGGATCGCTCGTTTCACGGTTAGGAATGCGTTATTCCATAGCGATGTTTTTTTTTTTTTTTTATTCTAGTTCCCTTATTTGGAGGTAGATGATTTGTTATTGTAATGAATCGTTATGTAAAAATACGCTTTTTAGCAAGCATTTCTACACGGTACAGGATTATCTTGAAAGTAAATTTGATGAATTTGTATGTAAATAATTTTAACTTTGAATAAGCCTGTTGTAATTTTTGTATTATTAAATTTGGTGGCTTCTTAAATATACTATGAACTGTCGTTGTTGTAGCCACTATGCTTTGTATTTGGGAGTTATCAATAGCCTATTTTAAGTAGCCTAAAGTATTTAATTTCCGTTCCTCCTTTTATGTTTCTAAGTTTTTGGAGGTAGTTACAATGCATTGTGTTCTCCAACGCTAAGAAACAATTTTTGCGGCCTCTCTCTCTTTCATCGATATCAAGTTAATGTTCAGTAATCGGATCGATAGAGGGGAGCTGGTGTTGCCGTCCTTTCAACAAGCGTAATTAATGTATTTTGTAGCTTGTTTTGTAATAGTGCCACACTTTTTGTACTACTGAGCTATATTAACGTCTATATAACCAATTTAATGCTTGCATTTTGTCATCAACACATGGTCACCATATGCACCTCTCTTGAAAGCTCATATTTTGGCTCTGGTGACTGATACACCGGTAATCATGCTTCTACCTTTCCTATTGTATAAGCATGTGCTTTTGAAGGTCATCTTTTGAATTTTCTGTAATTACCATGTCATCACCAAATACAAGAGAATTAAATGCAGCATTATTTATGTGCAGTTCGTCCTTCAGTTCACTTTGCTATCTCTGTATGTCTTCATTCGTAAACAAATGCAAAAAGTGAAGCTGAAATGCAAATAATTTTTGTGCGAGATCGTGCGTATTTGCTTGCTTTCCGCACAAAACCATTACGCGGTAAGTTGAAATACCATATTCAGTATTCCCAACGTAACACACATAACAATTTCCCTCTTCTTACCGCTTAAGCGCCATATTTATTTTACTGCTTTAGGCTTTTAACACATTATTTTTAGAGACGTTTAACGTAGTAATAATTATAAATTGGAAACTTACCACTGCAATTTCACCTAAATTGCACTGTTAATTATTGTTTTTAAATATTTTGCACTACAAAAGCAACATTGGTACTAGGATTCACAAAACTGCAACCACAGTCTCCAGTGCATCGACTTCCTGCCAGACGGAGGGTTTATCAAATGCTGCCATCTATAGCGCTAATGCTTCAACTTCGACGGAAACTGGAAAATCAATATTCATGCAAAAAAGTTTCACAATAGAAAAAACTGGTGGTGGTGCTCCAGTGACTCTGAATAACTGCACAAATGTGACAATTAATTTCAATGTGCAGAAATAAATAATTTTCTTAGAGTATTAAAATTAAAAATAAATCATTACATAACCTTACCGTTTGTTTTAAGTTCGCATTTATAGACTGGGGGGGGGGGGAAAGACAGACGTATATCACGGCCTGCTGGAGTATAGTAAACACAGAAAACATTTTATAGGAACAATGTTGAAGATAGATATATTTGTTTTCCAAAGTTGCCGTCATTGAACAGAAACCAAGATGGAGATTTCATTGCAACTAATTAGAAATTCGTCTTTCAGGTATGTAATAAACGATCTTCGCACAAAATAGTGTACGATACACGAGCGGTATGTTTGTTGTCATGTTCTCGGATATTAAAAAAGCTCAACTACGTTTCGCTTTTTCAATATTTTCCTCGAACATGAAAACGTCAACATATCGCTCTTGTAACGCATATTACTATTGTACACTTCAGTTTAAGAAATTTCGTTACCTTCGATTCTGTATTTCCTAATTTTCACTATTATCGTACATTAAAAACTTGGTATTGTTCTTAATAAGTATTCTAGGAAAGGTTTTTCAATTTAAAAGATGAATATTACTCCTATGAAATACTGTAGAAACTCTTTTTCGATTATTCCGTCAAAATAAAATCATTTATCTGACGTATATTAAAAATTGATTTAAGCATAGGGTAACGAATTATACGGTAAACTAATCATAGCTAACGGCTAACGGCTTTGCTTTGATTTTGAAAATTAACATAGGGGCGTACGCAAGAAAGGGGTTACCAGTTTTGAACGCTTCCCTTGAACTTTTTGAAAAAATGTCATATTTAGATTTTAATATTTTTTTTTTATCCATAATCGTTTTCCCTTCTCTAATTTTTCACTATCAGAGTAACGCTCATTGCTCAAGATCATATGAAATCGGAATTTGTAACCATTTAGGCCTACTGCTAACACTGGCTTGTTTCTCTCACTTGTCATCACTCCCATCTTGTAGTATAGTACTGTATCTTCCTTCTCTGCGGCGTAACTAAGACTAATTTCCAAATGTTATAGGAAGCGCCCTGACGTCAGTGAGACCTCTGTCGAATTAAATTTAAATCACAAAATTTGGGTTTATACAGTATCTGAATACTCGTTCATAGATAATTGCTCAATTTGTTCACGTCATTAAAATATTAAAATATTAAACTAGTTAAATAGTTTTTAAATTTTTTTCTTTTGAATATTAACGCATTTCTATTTGTAAAAAAATATTAGTCAAAAATAGTTTAGGCCCTAATTGGCACAAGTAGCAAAACTCGATAATGATACCTGGAAAACTCAGGATCCAATTTACCTAGATTATGGACCTAATTTACCTATCACATAAGGTTAGGAAATTGACCGGGATCAGATTTACCTAAACATAACGACACTTAATATTTTAGGAGAAAAATTCGCTCCGGCGCCGGGGATCGAACCCGGGTCCTTGGTTCTACGTAACAAGTGCTCTGACCACTGAGCTACGCCGAATCCAATTCACAGCACCGGATCGAACTTTCCTCCTTCCATGTTTCCCTTTGTGCCTGACTCCAAGTTAGACATATATATGTTGACGTGTATCCAATGTCAACTGCCATTATACTAGGAGCGCACTCAGCTGGGTGACTTGTTAGCCGGGAATCCACAGTTATTATGCACTGCTAGCTGAGAGAATATTATAGATATATTAATTTGTCCTACAGAATTTATCTGTAATATTGACACTTAGCTGAGTGCGCTCCTATATAATGGCAGTTGACATTGGATACACGTCAACATATACATGCGTAACTTGGAGTCAGGCCACAAAGGGAAACATGGAAGGAGGAAAGTTCGATCCGGTGCTGTGGATTGGATTCAGCGTAGCTCAGTGGTCAGAGCGCTTGGTACGTAGAACCAAGGACCCGGGTTCGATCCCCGGCGCCGGAGCGAATTTTTCTCCTAAAATATTAAGTGTCAATATTACAGATAAATTCTGTTGGACAAATTAATATATCTATAATAATAAACCTAACGAGATAAGTGAGTTCTAAAATAACAGTGCGCTTTATATCCGTGCCTCTTCTATCAGGCTGATATAATAAAATGAAAATAAATAACTCTACGATTATTTAAGATTGCCTTGTTTAAAATAAAACTCTTCGCAGCAATGTATAGGTGGTGATGGAGGTGGTTGAGATGGTAACAAAGCCAAGAATTACAAGTAATATTAACACCCATTCGTTGTGTCTGATGGTCGTGTCATCGTTGCATTAGTCCAGTTGATTTCTCGAACTCGATGGACTGGTTTCTGAGATGTTTTTTCATGTTACACGGCGGAAGCTCAAGTCAGCTCTTGCAAAATGTCACGAACGATGGTGATTATGTGATTGGGTGGAGCGACGCTGATCAAGGACATTAACAAAGATTATTAAAATTACTTAAATTGAGCAACATTGCTATTGCATTTGTTTTTCCTTATATGGTACTGATTGTCCTTATAATTGTTGTTAATTAGGTTGCATAAACCTTCCTAGTCAATTATTATCTGTGTAACTTGCTAATAATTTCAGAACAACGTGACGGTTAAGCAAGTCTTAATTTCAATTGATGCAGTCTCGGATATAATTATTTTTGAAGAAGTATAGTTTGTGTATTATTACCCTATTGTTACGTCTACGTGATTTTAATACTCACATGTCATACTACATATGATTTATCATTTTTATGTAGCTAATATTTTCAGAATTAAAATGATAATAAAGATAGCGTTGTTATAAATCGAATGTTCTGCATCATTAAGCATAGGGGTTATATTGGAGGGGTAGGAGGACTATGTCTTATGTCGTTGTATATTTTGTTACTCTGATAGTGAAAAATTAGAGAAGGGAAAACGATTATGGATAAAAAATACTAAAATCTAAAAATGCCATTTTTTTTTTTTCAAAAAGTTCAAGGGAAGCGTTCAAACTCTGTAACTAGAGATGAACAAAACTAACTGCCGCTCTCGCTCGCTGTGTTTGTTGCATTTTTCTTTCGAGTCTCTTTCATCATTCTCGAAATAGCATTTGGTCGGCGTGGAAAGATTTCATAACTTTGAATAACATACATTGTTGAAATAAATAATATTATAAATGTTTAAACGAGACAAAAAGACAAAACAGAACAGTATCTTAGTTATCAAAATGTTCTGAATCTATTATATTATATTATATTATATTATATTATATTATATTATATTATATTATATTATATTACATATGGTTATATAAATAGAAAAGTAACAATTCTCAAATAAATTTGCATTTCTAATAAACATAAACACATAACGTTCATATCTTTTCACTTGAGATTGCACGCTTGATCTTAAACATATGAAAAGAAACTTTAGCCTTTTAATAAGGGCCTAGAAATTAAATAAAGACTGGGGAACGGATTATTATACACTGTAAGGTAGAGATGTTTCAAATAGGCTACTTGATTGTTTATACTTATATGACAGTTGCCAAAGTAGATAAAAGTTCAGTCAGGTATGAACAACTGTGGCGATTCAAGGCTGCTTGACTTCGGGACTTCGGGAGTCATCAATATCGAGTCTCCAAACACTCGCAACCAGTCTTTACGTCAAGGACGCGACGTAGTACAACATTGTCGTGAGGGTTTTCGGCTTTGCGGGCGCTGTTAGTCTCGCTTTCTCGATCGTTGTTCATCTCTATCGGTAACCCCTTTCTTGCGTACGCTCCTGTGCATAATTATATGTTAATTTTCAAAATCAATTCACTTATTTATCCAGGTATACAGCTGCAAAACCGTTAGCTTTGATTAGTTTACCGTGTAATTCGTTACCCTATGCCTATATCAATTTTTAATATAGGCCTAGATAAATGATTTCATTTTTATATAATTTTATCGTTGCTCAATTTTTATACAAGCATGTGCAGAACAAGGAATGAATGAATGAATGAATGAATGAATGAATGAATGAATGAATAAGAGGAGAAACGTTTAAATGGTACGCAAAAATACGTCCTTACAAGGGAAATTGGGCCTAAGAAGAAGGCCTATGCCAGATCCAAGACTGTTGGTCACTCGTCTCACTTCCATTTCCGCTGTCCCATATGAAGGAACATTGGAGAAGTTAGAAGGAGAAACCGAAAATGGACGTGACCTGATAGTTATCACGAACGAAGCATAACTCCTCTTCATGTGAAGATCTATTTTTCCTTTTGTAATGGAAGAAAAATATGTATTAATCAAATCTCTTGTTTCTTTCATATCAAAATTATCTGCAAAGAACAGGAACAGAGCTAGATCGCAGATATAAAATTCTGACAGCGAATGAGGAGAGGGGACCCGAACCCTTGAGTAAGTTACAATCTTTAGGCAGAATAAATGGAGAATAGAACGAGACGGATCGCATAGAAAAAAAAGAGGCACGAAGTTCATCTTACAATTCTGTTTCCATGGTACAAGAATGACGTCAGAATAAACGTTTCATATCAAACCTACTCAATTTTTATCTCTTGTAAATCGAACATAAACGTTTTACCTAAAAAAACCTGGTATCTATTATTATTTGATTTTGTCCTGAAACGTTATCAAAAACTGTTTGTTATTCTATGAAATTCAGTTTCCTGTAATTCTTCGTTTACAGATTAATTTATTATACAACCAATAACAACAAAATAATAGTACCGGTAGTGTTTTACCTCATCCTTTAAGACAGTGATGGCGCTCACTTCACAATTTAGGGAAAGGAGAACTTAGGGGGGAAGAAATTAACCAAGGTGGGCAAATCTTATCGCCCTACACCTGCGTCTTTCAATCTTTTTCAACATGTGACACACTAAAGTTGTAATTTAAAATCTCGTGGCACACACTCATAATCCGAACGAGCGGTTCCTATCTAGGGGGAATTTTTCATAAAAACATGTAAAATACAATATATTTTTAACGTTGGTCCATAGAGACACCTGTGGCGGACAAGGTTGCAATACAGGTTTTTCTCGCGGTTCTCCAATTTCCCCATGTTAGGCATCTACATTATTTCTTCAAAATTTCTCCATTCCATCACCATTCCGCAGCATTCCTCGAACGCCGACTGGCGACGCATGGAGTTGGCTAGTCTCCAGGAATCATTGGAGTAGCTTCGCGCATATGAGGGCGGAGTCTATCTGTGCTGGAGTGTATTGCGGGTAGAATCAGCTCGAGCCCGCTAAAGGGTAAGATTCTCGTAGTAGAAGGTAGAGTTAACATAGAAATTATCCCCTCCTGCAAGCGATTGCTCGCTTCGCTCAAGCAATAGGCTACCTTCCACAGAGCAGTAATTGGCCCAATCCCTCCTACAGACCACTTGCGCAGAGGTCTTGTTTCGTCCTTCTATTCCATAGATTCCTGGAACGGACCATAGTGACTAGTGGGGGGGGGGGTTCCTGCGAACCTTATTGTGGTCAACCTGTGTGAGTTTGGAATGCGCCTAGTTTGAGGGTCAGCGCAAGATCTAATAATGTCGCAGTGATGGGTCGTAGTGCCCCTTTCCTTAAATTGAAATTGTTCAATTCAGTACTGGTATATTCTAACTTTTCTGGCCTGGCTGTGCGTCAGTCAGTCTCTTCTCTTTCGCTTGCACATTAGGCTACACTGTATTTACTTAATGTTGACTTATGCCACTTTTGTTGAAAGTAGACTCTTGTGGACTTTGTTTTTTCACTTATCTTTTCACTTTTACTTTTCCAATTTTTGATACGATAACTCTACTATTTTCATGTTCTCGCTGCACATCGGTTGAAAATGGCTGCCTTACACCAATTTTGTATGGATATAAATAATTATTGCAAGTGAAAGCAATTGTTTTTAATATTGAATTTCAGTATGAATTATCGTACGTGTCCTTTACCTTGACTCTGTGGATATCGTCTACTCTTCACATCTGAACGGCCCGTAGTTCTATTCCCGGCCTATACAATAGAAGAGATTTATCCTCAGTCCACGGAACCGAGTGTTAGTAATGTGATATCCTGTATTGTCTCAGCAGTGACCCTGCCCTGTGCTGACCACACGACAAATAAGGCCCGTAATATTTATATCATGTTGGTCAAAGGATACATCTTCCAGTCGGCCTAGATAGCGTTGTCGGTATAGCGCTGGTCTTTTGTGCTCGAAGTTTCGAGTTCGATCCCGACCTAAATCGGTTGCATTTAAGTGTGTTTAAATGCGACAGGCGTATGTCAGTAGATTTACTGGCATGTAAAAGAACTCCTTCGGGACAAAATTCCGACACACCGTCGACGCTGATATAACCTCTACAGTTGCGAGCGTCGTTAAATAAACCATATTTTATTTATTTTTTTACATCTTCTAGTAGACCTAGTAGGCTTACATAGCATTGAATATTAAGTCTGTATTACATTCGGAGGTGAAGCAAGACAAATATATAAGCCTACGTAACTTAATTAGTTTTCATTTTTCTTTGCGCACAATCTGGACACGATACAAATATAAACAAAATGAAGACAAAATTTGATGAAGATGAAACAAATTACAACCTGGATATCGGTTTATATGTTGCGATAATGGAAGTCGTGAAGTAATTGCTGAGGAATAGCTGTGAGCTAAATGCAAAATTAATTATAGTAGTCTGCAAATTGAGTTGAAAGTGTTCTGAAATTAGTTCATGTTGGCTTGCAGTATTTATGTGGAGTGGAGGGGGCAAAAGGGTGGACGCGGTTTTACTTCGAGTGGGGACTACCAAGGCCCTTGGGCATTGCTCTACCGGCGCCTCCATGGTAGCCCCCGAAGGTCCACGACACTGTACCATCTGAAACGTTCCGAATGGGAACGCTTGTTTCGAAAATTGGGTCCTTTAGCGCGTTTCTTTGTCGCTGTTGTAGATTTTAAAAGTACTCACCGGTGTGTTTTAATAGGGGATTTAAATGAAAGAGTGTATTAAAAACGAGGAAAAAATTCTGAATACTCTGCGTGATCTAGGTCCCGATAGTGAATGGAAATCCGGACTCTACTAATCACTGGTTCAGGATTGTCATTTCAGTTTTTGCGTGACAGAGACAATATATTTCAGGAAATACTTATACGATATGTCGCGTGGAGTCATCCCTCCCTATTTCCTCTGAAACGAACTATTTTTTATACCGTAAACTGAGATAAACTTGACCGCTGGGGTGAACTTGATCTTATAAAAAACATCTAGGCCTATACCTACCATGATATCAGATACACTGAACATATTTTTAAAACGAAGTTCATAATTTTTTTTACATTTCTCTTTATTTTAAGTCACGTGGCGTACTTCCTATTTCCTCTGAATTTTTTTTTACCCTAAACTGGAGTCAACTTGAGCATAAACAAAAGGATTTAAACCATGACATCAGATTTTTGGTATAAAATTCATTATTTTTTCTCCGTTTCTCAAGTGTTTTTATTATTTTAATTCACAAATAGGACTGATACCATGGTTTATTAATTTTTTTGTTTACGCCACTTCACAGAACATTTTCAGTTTCCACACATAGGCCTACTTTTTACTTCCTATTCTATTTATATGGTACGTAATTTACATGCACTTGTTGCTAATAGGCCTATGAAGTAGGTGCTAAGAAATGAACAGATTTAATTTTGTTGATAAAGAAGTTTGAATTTTAATTAACAAAAAGAAAAAAATCTGCTTTTATTTACAATAGATAACAACCACTAATGTAGCAAAAGGTAATGCCTTGGTTTCATTTGAGCAAAGTCATATTAACTAACTCTTGTTTTATAACCCGCCCCTTAAATGACGCCTCTGTATTTGTCGAATATGACCTGTTAAAAATAACGGTAGTTAACCTTCTGTTAAGATCCTAACCGAGGTCGATGCACCGTAAAAATGCTTAATCAGGAGTTAGGTGACAATTTTAATCGGTAGTTACAGTAACCCCAGCACCTAGTCATGTCTTTCCGCCAGTACCACTCTGTGAAACCTAGTAGTCCGCAAGCCCACAGATACCCTGCCACAAATGTAATGGATACTGGGCGAACATAAGTTTGCAATGTGTGCTCAGAGACAATGAGGGGAAAATATCCACCTGTAAAGCCGGTCTTTTACTGGTCAAGTGTTACAGGTTGCGTTCATGTGCGAAGAGTGGAATTCGGAGGCCGCAAGGACGGCGGCTACAGTAGCTGAAGAATGTCCTATGTTAGTCTCTTAATACGCGCCCAGTGCGCAAGCTCCTGTTCTCGGAACTTTTGTGGAGGTCGGTAAGCCAACCAGTGCCTTTTACTTATTTTTTTTTTCCATAGAATGATTATCCCGCACCTTATAATTTCAACAAAAGACACCAATTTGAAAATGATTGGCGATTGGACTACTGCCGACAGCTACAGAGCTATGAGAACGCAAGCGATCAGAGCTGTGATTATCATGTGCGCTGGCAGAGCGCAGCGTACATTGAATAACGTTCCGAGAAGTTGTCTCCAGATAGCGAAGTTGGCCACCAGTCAGAAAAAGATCATTCTTAGAGTTTTAAGCTCATAAATTTTAATTAATGTTGTTTTAATCCTCGCAACTTAGCTGCTCTAGAATTTCACACTATTTATCTGGGATCTTTTTTGACCCCAAGCTTGTGTTTTTTTCTTGGAAATAATTATAACATTTTACAGTTTTATGCATATTTTTATAAATATATAAGGAAATTCAAGGATTTTTTTGCACCTAGAGTTACTCATTATGTTTTAACAATGAATGAATAATTAATTATTTTAAAAACTGTAATAACAAACTATTTATTTTGCGTCTTTATTTCTATTTTTTCAATTATCAGAAAACACTTTCACTTATGTACACCTTGAAATAAAACACGAAAATAAAATTGTTATTACATCAAGCATAAATTATTATGTTGAGACAATTAATTAATTAATTAAATTATTTATTTATTCTTATCATAATCTGCTGCAGTAGAAAGTAAAGAAACTTATTTTACAAATACGAACAATTACAAACTTTTACCCATAGCCTACATGGCAGACTATTTATGCTGCATTTGGGTTTATTCCTATCAGTAACTTTTATAAGTAAAAGTTTAAACGAAGAAAATAATCGAATCACAAAGTAAAAACATATTCTATAGCTGGGGCCGTCCATAACCCCAATGAATAAATATGAAAAGAATAATCAATATGTAATGATGAAATAATAATTTTAATTGTAAAGGAAATTAAAATAATCAAGGATAGCATATCTATCTTACAGGAACGTTTCGGAGTATATGAATGCAGATATTAACAAAGAATATGGTGTGGGGTCAAAAAAAAAACCTCATGTAAGTGTCGAGGGTTAAGAGTTCTATATTACGTACCAACTTACATATTCACCTATACGAATGTTTACATTTTTACAACACACTATTTTTTTATACATACACAATAAAATGGAATTATTTTAAAACTATGGTGTGTAAAACACAAAGTTATTTACAATGAGCATAAAAAAGACAAAGTTCTTTTAAACGCGTATGAAACAAGACGAAGTTCTTTTAAACGCGTATGAAACAAGACGAAGTTCTTTTAAACGCGTATGAAACAAGACGAAGTTCTTTTAAACGCGTATGAAACAAGACGAAGTTCTTTTAAACGCGTATGAAACAAGACGAAGTTCTTTTAAACGCGTATGAAACAAGACGAAGTTCTTTTAAACGCGTATGAAACACGATGAAATTCTTTTAAGCGCGTTTGAAAAACTACAAAATTCTTTATAACGCATATGAAATATGACAAAGTTCTTTTAAATGCGTTTGAAACATGACGAAGTTCTTTGAAGTGTGTTGGAAACACGACAAAGTTCGTTTAAATGCATTTGAAACACGACAAATTCCTTTTAAATGCGTATGAAACAAGATAAAATTCTTTGTAAGGTGTTTAATAAAAAAGAACGAAGTACTTTTTAAAGGCTTTTGAAACGGTACGAAGTGTTTTTAAGGGAACTCACTATAATGAAATAATGCTGAGAAATTAAGGAAATCTACTTTTTATTTTTATGATCGTTATTATATTTTAGACTTTCTTTCAATGATCTAGCCATATAACCAAATGTAGCCAAACATACGGCGCGTGAATGAATTGAGTGAAATGTTTTTTAATGCTCTTTTCTAGACCAAGATTTTAAGCAGTTTATTGAATAAAAAAAATTCCTTGCACAACAGTTATTGTCAGAATGGCCTGAAACTTCTCACAGGGTCAATTAATGTTGATAAGTAAAATTTAATTAACATTTATATAAAATATTAATATTATGTTCCTTCGGGGTATATTCATATTGTACTTAGATTAAGATATGCTGTAATGGTAAATTAATGAAATTTTAAAATTTGTTGTGACTTCCTATTTAGACTGAGTTCAAAATATACTTAATTTTTATTCCCATGACTATTTTCAAGCTTTTGAGTAAATATGATTTGGAAAACTTTGACGCAAGGAGCCTTTTTAGTGACGTCAATATAAATATATATTTTAACAGTATAATTTCAAAACTATTAGCCCTAATGGCACTAAATTCTATACAGATGATGGTATTATAGGTCTGTTTAAGTAGTTTAATTTTCACAAATTTTAGATGAAAATTATTGGAAATTTTAAAATCATTTGTTTTCCTTCAAAGCATTTGAAACAGGGCTAAGTATTTTTTATAGGCGTTTGAAACATGACAAAGTTCTTTTAAAAGCATATGAAACACGATAATGTTCTTTTAAAGGCTTTTGAAATACGACAAACTTACTTTAAAGAAGTATGAAACACGACAAAGTTCTTTTGAACGTGTATGAAATAAAATAAAATAATTTGAAATGTGTACGAAACAAGAAAAATTTCTTTGCGTTTGGAAATCAATAAAGTTCTTTGAACGCGTATGAAAATAGTAAAGTTCTTTTGAACTCTCATGGAACTCGACGAAGTTATTCTACTTAAAACATATGAAACATGTCAAATTATTTAAATGCATGAATTAAGTAAGGCAGTGTTCTTTTAAATGCCTAAGTTAATCACGATAAAGTTCTTTTACAACAAAGCTATTTTAAACTCTTAAATAAAGCACGACAAAGTTCTTTTAAACACATGAACTAAGCACAACAAAGTTCTTATAAACACAAACTAAGCAGGAGAAAGTTATTTAAACTCGTTATCTAAACGAAACGAAGTTCTTTTAAACGCAAAAATTAAGCATGACAAAGTTTTAAATGATTTAAATAGGCATATATAGATATATGTAGGCTACGTATATATCACGATATATTTTTTAAACACCTCTAGTACAGTGATGTATTAAAATAAATTGAAATTAAAGTATTAATGCCAATTTATTTTTTAATTTGTGCTAATTTAGCATGTACGTCGGTAGGTACCGTTACGTTGAATAGTAAATTCATTTTATATCTACATGGTGCTTCTCTTTCTGCTACATGCCTTTATAGTTTTTATTGTGCTTATATCTGTTAACAAAATTTCATAGCGGAGTACTGACAGGACTGGAATTTTGCTAGTTTATTTATATTATGGATATCTTCATTGACTTACAGTTAATAGATAAATACTTAAAGTCAACTCTTCCGAATGAAGCCGCACTTAATATTTCTCAGCCTAGCCTAGGGAGTGTCATCATACTAGATTGAACCAGAGCGCTATGGATCCAGAATCTAGAACAGTAACCTCTAGTTGACGATGGCCGAGCTAACATCTGCAGTTGAGAGAAGAACTGGAATGTCAGTGCATCCAATTAGGAATTGGTATGCAGGTTCGATTCTCGACGAGTGACAATTTTTTTTCGCAGTCATCCCAAATAAACAAGATGGGTGTTCGGTCTGGCTATGGACCACTCATGCGGCTCGGCGCGGTGTGGTGTGGTATGTAGCGAGCGCGGGCAGACAGGTGGCGGCAACGAGGGACGCCAGTCGGGCGCCACATGCGCGACCTCGCACTGCAGAATACTCAACGCGGAAGCTGTACGCACTGGGGCTCTCCTGCAGTAATTCAACCGGAACTTCTAGCGGTCACCAATCCGACAGCGGCCAAGTACAATGTCGTTGCATACATTTTTTACTCATAATTGCAACAAAAAGCCATCATCATCATCATCATCATCTTCTTCTTCTTCTTCTTCTTCGAAGGATTTTGCCGTTTGTTCTCTTTCATCACTGTGGGATTTATGTAGGTTTATAGCTGCACCACGCAGAGCAGTGGCCGATAAAATTGCGTCAAATAAAATTCAGCCCGCAATGCACAGCAGAGAGGAAAGTAGGAGGGGAAGATACCCAAACTGCTTTATACTGAATGAAAATGTGATGGCTAAGGATTCTGCTTATGTATTAGGCCTATGGAGTTGACTCGCAAGTTACGAAATGCCAATCACTGACGTAGAGGATAATACGTATTTTGTACAATTTCAGAAACAGAAAATAGCCCGCTGTTAAAGCTCCTTACAGAGCATGATTAAAAAAACAACTGTTTTCGACCCAGTATTATTTCAATAGTATTATACATAATCATAATTATGTTATTATAATATCATTACAATAGCGACCAAGTAGCTGAATTGGTATTGCAACGGGAAGATCTAGGATTCAATTCTGGACGGTGATGAAATGTTTTCATTGCCAGAACTTCGGAATGGTCCTGAGGCCCATTCCACATCCTTTCAAATTGAGTAGTCTACCGGGTCTTTCTCAGGGATAAAAGAAGGTTGGAGCGTGGTCTCGACCACACCACCTCATTCTAAACTCCGTTTCTGGAATCTGTAGCTAGTCGGCGCAATTGGGTGGAGACGGAGACAAGCGAATGGGCGAGCCTAGCAGTGCGGGCTGCATCGGCTCGCGGCCGCTAAGGGGGTAAGATGCGTCTGGCAAGAAGTGATAGGTAGTGTGGCATCTTAACTGCAGTTGAGTTCAGATAGAAATGATCCGCTCTCTACAGTCACTCTCTCCCTTCAATCAATGCTTTCCCCCAGAACGATCATTGGACTGGCCCCCTCCACTCACCACTTGCGCAAAGGACTTGTTTCGTCTCCTATACTCTACAGATTTCAGAAACGGAGTTCAGTATCGAGATACAGGAAGCATGTAGCTCTGTCTCTATGTCTCCCACGTATCTTCTTTATTTTTTTTTGTCATTTTTGTAATAATGTTTCGTCCCTGTGGGAATTATATATCAATATTTGGTATAGAAAAGCTGCTACAACAGTCCACTGGCTAGAGTACTGGACTTAGAAGCCTGCGTTCGATCCCCGATTTATGACTTGTGTTGGGCAAGCCAGTGGTCCAAATAACACAGGAGTTTTCTCAGGGAACTTCGGTTTCTCTGTGACATCCCAACAAATCTCCATTAACGTCTGACCTTATCGAGGGTTCAGCGTAGATAGTCTCCTATGACGCAACCTGAACAACGATTCTGTTGGTTTGGTTTATTTTACGATGCTTTATCAACTGTGATGCATATCTGGTGTCTGAATGAATTGAAGGTGATAATTCTACCGAAATGAGCCGGAGCACAGGCTCGAAAGTTACAGTTTCATTTGCTCGTTAAGTGGAAAACCCCGGAAAACCCTCAACCAGGTAATTTGCTCCGACCAGGATTTGAACCTGGACCAGCTCGTTTCATGGTCAGACGTGTTAACCTTCACTCCACGGAGGTGGACTGACTCTGTCGATAAATTGGTCTATACAACTGACAACTGACTTCATATGGTGAATGACGAAGAGTGAAGTATCCGCAATTATTTCGAAAAAGAAAAAAAATTGTCGCAGTGTGAAATTCATATGCTTGTAAAATATAATATGTTAAATCTGTAATTGTGCTGAGATACTAATGTTCCTTCAGTGAAACTGCGAAAATCGCGGTGAGAGAAGTGACCAACAGGCTTGGAGCTCACATTTTCAGTTTTTCTTAGACCCAGATTTCCTCGCGACGATGTGTTCTCGCGTACCATTTAAAAGTTTCTCCTCCCATTTCTTACAGACAGTGACAGTGACACCGCCACCGCCACCACAACCATCTGGTCTGACCATACGTTCCATTCTATAATTTACTATCGTCTATCTCCCTAGTTTGATATGCCATTTTCACTTCGAAAGTACAGTATTTCGAATTCTATTTAGACAGGCATATATATACAAAGATCATTTAGTCACTGGTTTCCAATTAACTAAAGAATGCGGATTCCTGTTAGTCAATAACCAAACGAAGGACCCACTAATTCTAGAAATGTTGATATGTAGGCCCTGCATGTTTTTATAGGGGAAATGTGATTTAGTTACAAAAAGAGAGGTACATTTAATGTAACTAATAATATAAATGAACATAATGTAACATGTCCAGAAAAAAGAGAAATCCTGCTTCTTTTATCCTTGAACAATCTCTTCTACATTCGGTTCAATATTTGAGCCGTTCAGAGCAGAAGTGGTGTAAGTCAAAAATGGGTAATGAGGGTTAAAGTAAACATTCTGTAAAATACAGCGCAAAGTAGCAATTAATATTCAATTTATTTGAACTATTAGTAGTCAGTGGATAGTACGAAGGACATATTAATTTCCACTTTGCGCTGTATTTTACAGAATGTTTACTTTAAACCTCATTACCCGTTTTTGACTTACACCACTTCTGCTCTGAACGGTTTCATTCATACTTTTAGTCTCAAATGTGGATCAACGTCGTGCAGATTTCTATAGTTGTTCTGTAGGGGAGAGTCGGGTAGTATCGGACATCGGGTAATATCGGACAGTGAGTTTCTTTCATCTACCACACGATGATAGTACCTGATTGACATGGTTACGTTTCTGTGATGTCGCATACAGAAACTTAACCATGTCATTCAGGTACTACCATATGGTGGTAGATGAAAGAAACGCACTGTCCGATACTATCCGATGTCCGATACTACCCGACTCTCCCCTATATCACCAAATTTCGAAATGTTTTTCCATAAATACGAGATAACTTATTTAAATTCTTTTTTACACAGTTTCTTATATCCAGAAAAAAATATAATCCATAATTGATACAGTGTACATCATTTTAAAAATGTTTTCAATGAATTGTTACAAATCTCAAGTGTAACTTGCTCTTAAGCAGGTAGAGTTTTTAATTGTACATCATCACATTCAAAAGGATTCTTGGTCTCTTGAGTACTTGATATTTGATGCAGGGAAGGGATTTCTCAATTTAGACATTAAATCACGCAGATGCTAATAGTAAGTGTTAAACTTCTTGAACTCCATGAATGTCCCCAGTGTTGGGATATTATATGATGCTACCCATCTTCAATTCGACTGTTCCATAACCGAAATTAAACAATTACTGTCTCAATTTTCTCTTCAGTGTAAAAATTCACATAATTACTTTGAAGCCTAGTGATGAGAGTGTTAAAATATGTCGAAACATCTGCTAAGTAGACTATTAGGCTATACATTAAGGTTACCAGATTTTTTTTTCTCGATTTCCTGGGACAGATATTGATATATAAAAAAATACGTTTAATATTTCTGTTATTTTTCCGTTCACTTATATTGTTTTTTTTTATACAATTTAAAGAATTAACATACTGGTACTACATCTATTTAAGCATAACCTACGGTTTTTCTTTCTTCAGGCGAGTGATTTTTTTAAGCAGGTCTAGTTCCCAATTTTTCAGCAAATTCCTGGCAGGTGATGTAGAAGTTGGTTAAGATAGCAAACAAGGCATCAACGATTACTAAACTCATTCTAGATTTTTGAGATGTCAACATCATGTTCACTGAAGAAACTCTCTCCACGGAAGCATTACTTCCAGGACACAGAGATAGTTCAGTAAACTTATGGAGTTTTGCACAGGGAATAATTTTCTCACAAAAAAATAATTACAATAAAAATGCCACCACAGTCTAGTATATACAGTCACGAAGCTCAATACGTAGGGAATGGGCATCCATAGATAGTTGGTAACCACTAGGATCACTACTATCGCCTCCTCACAGACAATACGAAATAGTACCGGCACAGTCTGTTGTTCCTAGTACTGTCATCACCTCAAGCTTCGTGATTGTATTTACTAGACTGTGATGCCATTTCATTTTGAGCAATGAATAGCGTTTTCTTCATTCCACATTGCCATTTTCTCTAAAGTCACATATTTCTTCGAGCAAGAAATTTCATCAAATTTTCTTCATCCAGATCAAGTCATCTAAATTTGAAGAAAAATAATGAACTGTCTCTTCAATTTCTTCTCTTTCTAGAGGAGGTCTCAGCAATATAGGGTAAAGGTTAGTAATGTTGTGATACGAGTAATATTGTTATATTCTTTTAGAGAATTTATTACAATTTTAATAAGTGAGAGAAGGACCGATTTTGTGCAGAAACTTGTCCACAAACATTTCCTTAATACGTTGAAACAAAAAACCGATCTTCCTCTCGCTCAGTAAAATTGTAATAAATTCTCAAAAAGAACTATCACAATATTACTCATATCACATTATTACCAAACTTTACCCTAAGTATATTTCGTAGATATCTTATTTTGTTAATATACTGTATAACCCAATATAACTTCAGTTTGTTTATGTATTTCTAATCTTGCTTTGTGTGGTATACCATTTTTGGCTGGATTTACACTGGGATATTCAACAATTTCATAAAATTCATGAGACACACTAAGAATTCTGTTGCGAAATAAAAGACACTTCTTCTAAAGATGCCAGAAAGTTCCTTAATTGATGGCGGAATAATATATCTTCTTCCCTCGAGTTCAGTTTTCTATCATTAACTTTCATAACAACGGAAGGCTCGATTGCAGTTATGTCGTCACTTTCAGTTTTAATTATGGCATCATAAAAAGGCGGCAAAATTGCATTAGCAAAATTTATCACGCCACTGTGCAAGGATCATTGAACTATATTAATGATTAACACTGAAAATCCGGAAATATTTGGGAAAAAAAATGTTAAATCCTGGGTCATTCAGAGGACAAATTTTGTCCGGAGACAGAAAGCAAAAATCAGGAACTGTCCCCGGGAAACGGGGACGTCTGGTAACTTTACTATACACAACCACACAAAATTTTTCCAACTGACGACATGAAACTTTTGAATTTGTAAGGAAAGTTCTTGTATCGTCAATAGAGTTTTTCGTTGTAAATAGTGCCACCGAACCCTATATTGGGTTACGTAGAACCCCCCTCCCCCCTGTGGCAGAGGCGGAGTTTCAGGAGAGGCAAGGGAGGCTGTGCGTCCCCTATTATTTGATCAGTATACAATATGGCAGTATTCATTTCAGCTGAATGAAGATCATAGACAAGTTATAGCAAATGACGGAAATTTTTCCTTTTAATTAATTTCGCTATTTAATGGAGTAACAGTACAAGTAAGTTACGTCTCTGATCGCATTTAAGTGGTCAGGGTTTACATCGAGCCAACTACATCCAGTTGATGCCCGTTCGGTATAGATAGTACAATAAATAGATAGAGCTGTAACCTGTACACTGACGTTCAAATATATCTGACCTATGATTTTATGATCGTGTCAGCGAACTTTCCAACCGCGAGATAAGTCAGAACGAAATATATAAAAAAATTGACAAACTTTGAAAGAGTTCCGCTAGTTCTCAGTAGGTGGCACCGTTATTGTGGCTGTTAAAAGTGCCAGAAAAAATAATTATTTAGATCAAGCATAAATTATTATCATAATTGATAATATCAGCGGTTTTCAGCTAAACCTAGTGTTATACAAATCTGGCTTTCAGGTAGTACCTCCCTGTAAAGCAGGTTTGAATAATTTCAAGGAAAAATTGTTCCGGAGCCGGGTATCGATCCCGGGACCCTTCGCTTAGCGCGCGAACGCTTTACCGACTGAGCTACCCCAGGAACCATACACGACACCGTCACAATTTATTTAAACCCAGTGTTGTTTTACAATCAGTAGAGCGGAATGAAAAGTTGAATTCTATAATGTGGGTATATTTATGTACGATTGGCAATACTGACTACTATCTTTACCGTCTGTTCATAGAATTAATAACTAAAGAAGCCACACTTACACCAATAAAATGTCGATCACATTCGATTAATAGGGTCGGATATCTTTGAACGTAGTGTACAATCGACATCGAGCAGCCTGTAGAGCCTGTATGAGAGCGCGGAACAGCGGAGGCAACTATAATGATTAATGACTCTCCTCTTCTGTTACCATGACAACAGCAGTTCAACAAATAAGAAAGCTGGTTAGTGGAATGTTTGAACTAACTAGAATCCGCGAGAGAAGGCAAAATTGGAGGAAACCTACACAATTTGTGGCTAGCCGCTGACAAATGTAACTCTAATTTCGGCTCCTTTCGGCTATGTTCGGCTGTATTGGCAAGCTCTCTCTTTTTCTTTCTTATTGGTTTTAGAAAATCGTGTCAGGTATTGTTAGTTTCTCTACTTGCGTAAAGATTTTGTTTTTTTGGTTAGTCGATTTTTTCTCTTGTTTGCGGGTGTTCCTGTTACTTTTTCTTTTGTGTTACGAGATATACTTATTTATATATTATATCGTCGCCTGAATGCAAGACCTAGGTAACTTGATTTTTCATATTTTGTGACATCGCCTCTTTACTTATTTATTGCACTAAGGAATATGTCTCGTTTTCTGTTACCTATTTGTTATATTGGAAAATAGATGTCGCTGGTATCGTTCTATCAGTTACCTAGATCCTGGATTACATTTTGTGCGATTTTTGCTATGATATAAAAGAGGTAACTAAAAAACGCAAATTTCGAGTTACCTAGTTCTTGCATTCAGGCAACGATATTAAATATATTAACAGTTTAGAAATAAATGCAGTTTTGTCTCCAGTTTCCTCTAGTAGCAGTTATTCAGCATGTTGTGAATAATTGATCGGTTTGCGAAAGAAGAAGATCAAGTGAATTTGCTGTAAAGGTATGAAATATAATGAGTAGGAATCATATTTTGCCCAAGGGCGTACGGAGATAAGGTTAGCTGTAGGCCTATATAGATTATATCGACGTGACGTCATGTTTGGCGCATACCACAGATACACTTGCATCTTGTTTGTGCTGCAGTTGACGTTCTATACACCATTCAAAACTAGGCCTCATAGACTGTTTACAATGCATTATAGTGTTAAAGACTGATTCTACGATGATCTTGGTTAGTTAGTGGGGTTTAAAAAGGGCGCGTCAGCTACTATGGCTATTTGCGCCCTTACTAAAATTCTTCACAAAACAGGAACACAATACAATAATCAGAATGCTTAAGAGAACGAAAAAGCGTTGTTACGGTTAAAACGAGATTCACAAACGATGATCTTTCCTGCAATTTAAATTATTTGCTAATTTATTCAATTAATAAAATTTCACTGGCAGAGTGAAGACCATAAGGCCTTCTCTTCCACTCAACCAGTCAGTGTAATAGCCTACATAGCAAATATAAAAACCACATAGAAAACAATAAAATAATAATAATAATAATAATAATAATAGTAATAATAATAATAATGTGTTTAGTTACAAGTAATTCCAAGAGTTAAACAATTACAATTTAGTGCTAAATAATACACTATTTACAAAATAAGTAGGCTATAGTATTATGAAATAGAATACCTTGCATTACAATGCACAATACGGTACGTGATAGTGTAAATAATGTCTGATCATTGTAGGCCTACATTCTTTAGCATAGTGTAAATAGTAAAAATAACATATTCTAATGTGCGTATTGTAAGTAATATAAATTGTAAATATTAGTGTCATTGTTAAAGTGGTCCACGTTTTGTTTCGTGTAATTTTACCAACAAGACTTTGCGTGAGCAAACAGAAGTATTTTGCTTGCTAGGGGATCATCAGTGTGGTTTTAGGCGTAATAGATCAACTATTGACCAGATATTTTGTATTTGACAGATCATGGAGAAAAAATGGGAGTATAAGGGTACAGTGCATAAGTTATTAATAGATTTCAAAAAGGCATATCACTCGGTTAAGAGAGAAGTTTTGTGTGATATTCTTATTGAATTTGGTATTCCTAAGAAACTAGTTCGATTAATTAAAATGTGTCTCTGTGAAACGTACAGCAGAGTTCGTATAGGTCAGTTTCTGTCAGATGCGTTTCCAATTCACTGTGGACTAAAGCAAGGAGATGCACTATCACCTTTACTTTTTAACTTTGCTCTAGAGTATGCCATTAGGAAAGTCCAAGATAACGGACAGGGTTTGGAATTGAACGAGTTACATCAGCTGCTTGTCTATGCGGATTACGTGAATATGTTAGGATAAAATCCACAAACGATTAGGGAAAACACGGGAATTTTACTGGAAGCAAGTAAAGAGATAGGTTTGGAAGTAAATCCCGAAAAGACAAAGTATATGATTATATCTCTTGACGAGAATATTGTACGAAATGGAACTATAAAAATTGGAAATTTATCTTTTGAAGAGGTGGAGAAGTTCAAATATCTTGGAGCAACAAATGATACTCGGGAGGAAATTAAACACAGAATAACTATGGGAAATGCGTGTTATTATTCGGTTGAGAAGCTCTTATCATCCAGGTTGCTGTCAAAAAATCTGAAAGTTAGAATTTATAAAACAATTATATTACCCGTTGTTCTTTATGGTTGTGAAACTTGGACTCTCACTTTGAGAGAGGAACAGAGATTAAGGTGTTTGAGAATAAGGTGCTTAGTAAAATATTTGGGGCTAAGAGGGATGAAGTTACAGGAGAATGGAGAAAGTTACACAACACAGAACTGCACGCATTGTATTCTTCACCCGACATAATCAGGAACATTAAATCCAGACGTTTGATATGAGCAGGGCATGTAACACGTATGGGCGAATCCAGAAATGCATATAGAGTGTTAGTTGGGAGGTCGGAGGGAAAAAGACCTTTAGGAAGGCCGAGACGTAGATGGGAAGATAATATTAAAATGGATTTGAGGGAGGTGGGATATGATGATAGAGACTGGATTAATCTTGCACAGGATAGGGACCAATGGCAGGCTTATGTGAGTGCGGCAATGAACCTCCGGGTTCCTTAAAAGCAAGTAAGTAAGATTCACGCGTGTCATCCGCTACAGTAAAATGTCCAGTAATACTTAATCACGTAGCCTCCTGGAACGAAGTACGGACGCTGGTAGTGAGGTAGGTACGTAATAAGTCCTATATTTTTTTAATACATACAATGTAATTTCTCATAGTCATGCTTTGGCCTCCTCAAATTTCAAACTCAACGCCCGCCACCGCTCCGGGCGTCCATGAAACACCATTTGGGAATCACTGTATCAAGCGAATCCGAAACCATACTTTAACATTTGGTGTAGCCTATACATTTCAATAAACAAGTCACAGCAGCTTGTCTACTTAATTCGCTTTCGAGTATTTATAGATTTTGCTTCGTTACCACATGGACTTCAACGACTGTATAGAGAGGGATGGTCTTGGAAATTTATAGCTGCGACACTTACTGTAACCTACAGTTTATTCTCGGTCAGATAGCAGCAGATTTTAGGAGCCGGCAATTAGTTCTCAGTACACTTTTGAATCTCCTGTTTAGGGTTGCTAATCCTCCCGTATTTACCCCCAATTTTTAATAGACTCCCGGCTCCCGCATATTTCTTCTCTTCGAGAATTTTTCTACCTGATTTTTGCATAGAGTAAAATCTTCATTCTATATATTTAATTTTGCAATTAATGATGATTTATTTCATTAATTACTCATATGTTGTTCAAGAGATGCATTAAAATGTGCCGTCTTTGTAGAAGATAATGCTTGCCAGAAGTGTTTTTTTTGGCCTAATGCTCATCCGTTTAAAATCAAATCATGTTAATGTTACAAATGTGGAACAAACTGGCTAGTTTTGATCTAAGTGTGCCTATACTCCGTTTCTGGAATCCGTAGAGTAGAAGAACCGGAACAAGTCCTTTGCGCAAGTGGCGTGTGGAGGGAGCCAGTCCAACGACCGCTCTGTGAGAAAGCATCGATTGAAGACGAGAGTCTAAAATTCCACCCCTACTTATCACCTTCTGTCACGCGCGTCTTACCCCTTAGCGGACGTGAGCCGATGCAGCCCGCAATAAATTCTCACACTGATAGGCTCCGCCCATTCGCTTGCCATAGGCTCCACCAAATGCGTCGATTTACTCCACAGATTTCAGCATCGAAGTGTAGTAATAACACTCATAATAACTGCGAACTGCAGTCAACTTAAAGTATTATGCGAGACAATATCTGTCTTGAAATAGCCAATTCTTTAATTTAAGCATAGCTGCCAAAATGTAGAATAATTTATTTCTTGTTAAAGAACGGAACTGAATAATTTGTCAATTTTCTATCCGAAATTCTGTTCATTCCTTAGTCTCCCGTATTTGCAACAAAATAAGTTGGCAACCCTACTTCTATTGCAGTTGTTTTGTTATGAATAGTCAGTTTTGCAGTATAGAAATGCGTTCATTTTTAATAATAGTGTATGTTCTATCTCTGATAGAGGTCCTGGCTGATATGTAGTACAGTAAAACCTCCCTAAAACGAAACGGATCGTTCCAGAATTTTTTTTTCCCATTTTTACAGGTTTTCGTTTTACAAAGGGTTGAGTTTTGGCAATAGACTACTGCAATATGCTCACTGTAGGAAGAACATAATGAAGAAATAATTTGAAATAAAAGTTACTACAGTACATGCAAAGTGAATTTTATTTTCATAATTATTAACTTACGTAATTGCAGCCTCTCTCTCTCTCTCTCTCTCTCTCTCTCTCTCTCTCTCTCTCTGCGCCCTAGTTTTTTGGCCCCCAAATTTCTTTTAAAGTGCATTTTTTTTAATAGAACGTTGTAGAATTTCCTTCGCGTCCTGCATCAATTCAGAGTGTAAACTGCGCCCTGATCCATCGGTTGTGTAAATGAAGTTCTGTTTGATGGAAAATAAATTAACTTCACGTTAGACAAATCAATGCTTGGATGGCAGGTAGTATTGTCTAAAAACAGTAAGACCTTACGACCTTGACGTTTCATTTCTCCATTAAAATTATGATTCCACTCTTCTATGACAGAACTGATCATCTAGGCTTATTTTATTAAATCGCACAGTTTTACTTTATTCGCACTTTTATTTAACACTGTATTGGTATATTAACACAAAAACTCAGAATAAATAAACGGAAATGGGAAACTACTAAATTGACACTACACTACAATTATTCACAGTTTTATTCTACCTCGCCCTTTCCTTTATCAATGTTTTGGGTTGTTAGCACAAAACTGAGAATAAATGAAAGAAAATGCAAGAGGATTGGAGGAAGTAATGGTACAGGAGGTCGGTATGTCATACTTCGTACAATATTATCGCAAAATTAAAAATGGTTTGAAATAATTTAGCAACAGTTACTCTTAAAATTATTCATTTTTTTTTAATTGTATGTATGTATTTATTTACACTGCAAGTGGGCAAGCACCCGGTGGCAGTGGTATACACAATATAAACAATACAGAAAAAAAAATGATAAGCAATACACAATAAATTTACAATACACAATACAATTATACAATACACAATACAATAAGAATACACAATACAATAAGAATACACAATATAATTTAACACAATAATAATAAAACATAAATAAAATACCTAATTTTACATTACAACCTACATAATTATGTATAGGCCCTACATAAGTTTCAATAATCTTTCACTTTATTCTCATCTCACTCACTGTAGTGGCACTATGACGCATTTCACTGACACTTTAGCACACATTTCACTGACACACTATAACACATTTCACTGACACTATAGAACACACTTCATTGACGCTATAAATTATCACTGATCGGAACTATTCACTGCACTGTAAAACCATAACTCCACTGACTCACCTCGCTTCACTGATACAACAGTTCAAATAAGTCAAATAATTACACCCTTATGCATACTGTACTTATAAACAGAACTACATTTAAACTAAACATTTCTAGTCTAAGGCCCCCTTACACGCTATTTTTAAATAATTTACAATTCAAACCAAGGAAGTAACTCGTTAGGCTAAATAAATACATGTCACCTTAAAAAATTAAATGTTAAATGTCACCTTAATTTTAATTTGCACTTGATACACACTTTTTATATATACCTGAATGGTGCCCAATAATGATTCCGTTTTCGCGTTAGGCAGTTTTCCGTTTTAAAGTATTATTTTATATGGGAAATCATTCCGTTCCCAAATTTATTTTTCGTTTGTGGAGGTTTCCTTTTTATAGAGGGTACGTTTTAGCAAGGTTTTACTGTATATATTATCAGGCAGTACATGTCACTTGACGATATGTGTCAGAGGAAGAACAATAATTGTTTGCAGTCTGATTGGTGTAATATGTAGCTAATAGCGAATATAGGCCTTATGCAATGGCCACCCTACCCCATTATCTCCTGCCCAAGATGCTTCATAAGTAGTGCCATGTTGGTATCACTTGTGAGATTCAAACTTATCTTCAGATATTTAACTAAACAACAAATAACAATTGAATCATCTGAAATGAAGTTTCTTAGATATGTCGCTCGATGTACTGTTGCACATTACATTCCTACTTTTATATTTTGAAACAGGAATGGTTGGGTAAAGAAAATTAACGAAGTCTACGGAAACAACTATAGGCCTACCTTTCATAAATGAATTTAAATCACTGTGATATGACATTTAAGTTCCACTAAATGCTATAAAAATTAAGCTGTTTGAAAGCGCTTTGTAAGTTGGCTTATTTTACGTTATTTTATCAACTGTTACGGTTATCTAGCGTTTGAGTGAAATTAAGGTGATAATGCCAGAGAAATGATTCCAAAGGCTAGCGCCGATAGTTCTCCAGCATTTGTTCTTCACAGGTTGCGGGAAAACCACGGAAAAGACCTCAACAATATAACCCTTCCCAACCAGGATTTGAACCCGGGCCCACTCGTTTCATGGTTAGACATGTTAACTGTCACTTCAGAGCGGTGAACTATTTCGTAAATTTATAATCCATATTTATATGTTTAGTTCAATCATATAGGCAGTAGATCATACTCTTGTTCACACATGCATTTTTAATCATTATATACTCATAATCTGTTCATTTCTTAGGCTAGAAATTTAGTATTATGAATATCATGTTTATATGTACAGTACCAAATTATCTGTAACTAAAACTCTAACATACCTCTATGATGAAAAAGAGTTAGCAAACCCGGAAGTTGAAAAAAAAAAAAGAAAGAAGAAAAAAAAAAAGAAATGATACAAACCTATCAATAGACCACATGGACGTTAGCAAACCCGGAAGTTAAAAAAAAAAAAGAAAGAAAAAAAATGATACAAACCTATCAATAGACCACATAGACGTCTTCATGTGGGGAGACCCAAAGTACAATGGGATGATGAACTATTGGTATTATGAGACGAAAAAGATTTTAATGATTTTATTTGTTGTTGTTGATAATAATAATGATGATACGTCCAAGTAACTTGAATAGACAGACGCTAACTAACCTAAGACGTTGATAAAGCGTCGTAAAATAACCCACTTAAAAACTTGAATTGATAGATTTGTATCGTTATTTTTTTTTACTTCCGGGTTTATTAACCCTTTTTCACCGTAGAGATATGTTGTTGTTGTTATTATTATTATTATTATTATTATTATTATTATTATTATTATTATTATTATTCACATCTGCGGAGTAACGGTTAGCGCGTCTGGCCACGAAACCAGTTGGCCTGGGTTCGATTCCCGGTCGGAGCAAGTTACCTGGTAAATTCCTAATTATTCAAATATTTCCAATAAACAAACAAACAAACAAACAAAATATAATTGCAGTTATTAAAAATCTAAAATTAAAAAACTCCTCAGGGTATGATGAAATAATAAGAAAAATTTTAAAAGCGAGTTCACATATTATAACTAGGCGGCGAAGTTATTTATGTAACTATTCATTGTTCAATGGTATATTCCCCAAGAGACTGAAATACTCAGTTGCTATTCCTATTTTCAAAAAAGGAGAATAGACGTCTCCAGAAAATTACAGACCCATATCGCTTCTGCCTGTCTTCTCCAAAGTCTTTCAAAAAGTAATGTAAGTTATAAAATATTATATTATCGTCTTGAAAGATGCTACATTTTTAGTCCAGAACGGTTTGGATTTATGAAAAATAAATCCACGGAAAATGCAACATTTAGATTAAGTGACAAAATTCTGGAGGCAATTATTAAAAAATTACAAATTGGAGGGATTTTCTGTGATTTATCCAAAGCATTTGACTGAATAAATCATAAAGAAGTACCTAAATTCTCACCCCTTCTATTCTGTAGGTGAATTCATGACATTCAACAACGCTTCATGAAAATGTCTGTCTTGTATTAAGTATTGATGTCCCTCGCCGTGGCGTCGTGGTCTAAGACATCCTGCCTAGTACTCGCGTTACGGAATGCGCGCTGGTTCAAGTCCTCATGGGGGAAGAAATTTTCTCAGGAAATTTCGGCCAATGTGGGACCAGTGCTCACCCAGCATCGTAATGCACTTGGGGAGCTACGATAGGTAGCGAAATCCGGTTAAGCAAACCAGCTACAACGGCTGGGGGGGGGGGTTCATCGTGCTAACCACACAATACCTCCATTCTGGTTGGATGATCGTCCACCTCTGCTTCGGCATGTGGCCGTGAGGCCAGCAGCCGGTTAGTCGGTCTTGGCCCTTCATGGGCTGTAGCGCCACGGATTATTATTATTATTATTATTATTATTATTATTATTATTATTATTATTATTATTATTATTATTAAGTATTGATACTAAACTTTTCTGTTATAGGCTACTAGTTGACTATATTGTAAAACTCTTCTGTATATATTTCAACTAGGTTGTGATTATAATTAAGACTTTATAATAATATTAAGATCTTTTTGACATGTTCCATATTCCAGCTGTGAAGTGATGTACGAATACTATGGAATGTAAATACAGGGTCATCATTTTATTTTTACTTTAATTTTTATTGTACCTGAGTTTTTTAATGTACTTCACTCTCACCCCTTCTACTATTGAAGTTCAACCGTCCTCCACACAGATCCAAGACCGCATATACAGTCATAGTAGCCATACGGTAATAGTAAACAATACGTTCCAAAAATATGTTCGCGTTTTCCAGTCACGGAAAAGGCTTTCAATATTGAATCATTTTCGCACAGGTACTGTCGTCCATTTGACTACGTCGCATCCCGGTTTTCCCCACCTGCTTCTACTCTCCTCTCTGTAAAGGCTAGTGGCTGGGCTGTCTTAGCTCTTTTCTAAGAACATTAATTTTTGTTAGAATTGGACGTCTACGTAATATTATACCCATACAACTGCTTAAAATAACTTAAATAAGGGCCTCGTTACGTAATTAACTGTCACGTGATCCCCCCCCCCCTTTCTACGACCCAGCAACATAACCACTTGGACGGACAGTAGATAGCATGTCTGAGTAATTTTATCTTTTCGGATCGGGCAGAAATGAAGATTGAATTTACAATAGGTAAAGTACTCTTTTATAGAGTAGGTACAGAATTAATTCAACATGAATTACTGGTACGAAGGACGAAACTGGTCATTGGAATTAGGTACAATAGTCTATAGTGCGATAATATGCACATTAGAATTGAGGCCTGTATTGAAATGAACGGCCACCATTTTCAAAAATGTGTTTAAATATCCATATTATGATTTATTTTTCAATTTAACTTCATTCTCTATAGTGCACCGTACGCTATTTGCTGTAGACAGTGTAATATACACTGCATAATGAATACGTCCACATGGACAGCTCAGTTTGTGAGTAAAACACTCACTGTTAATACTATACTTATTTTGATTAAACAAAAACCTAATGGAAATTATCAAACTCAAAAGCGTGATATTTCCTAGTTTACGTAAATGGATGAACTATTTTTCTTCCCTCCTATACCTAGTAAAGTGATTTGTTTGTATATTACGCCAGTATCATCGAACTCCAGTCGTGGAAGGATGTAGCAAACGGTGTTTCCGGTTCTCAACACGGTATAGCCAGGTTAATATTAGAAATGTTAGAACAAATAAAATGAAAGAAAATCTATGTAAGAAAGAAAGAGATAATCTACAACTAAATCTGATACCAGAAGAAACATGGCTACAATATTATCAGGATCTTTGGACAGAAAAGGAAGAAACAGAAGAAGAAATTTTAACACAAATAGATGAAAACGTAGATCCTATTACTTTTGATGAATTATTATTAGCCCTTAACAATTTTAAAAATAAAAAATCCCCAGGAACAGATAATATCAATAGTGAATTAATAAAATATGCTTCATTACCACTGAAATACAGAGTATTAGATTTGATGAACATATGTTGGAAATACGGACACATACCAGAAGAATGGAAAGTAGGCAAATTTATGTCCAATATATAAGAAAGGAGATAAGAAAAATTGCTCTAATTATAGAGGAATAAGCATTTTGAATACATGCTATAAAATATATGCGTCAATATTAAAAGCTCGACTTAATATCATAATAGAAAACATGCTTTCAGAAAGTCAAAATGGTTTTAGGAAAGGAAGATCTTGTGCCGATTGTATATTCTCCATAAATCAAATAATAGAGAACATAATCTACCAACATACATGATTTTTGTGGATTATGAAAAAGCATTTGACAATGTTTGCAGAAACAAACTATGGATCATAATGAAAGAGAAAGGTATTCCACAACATTTAATATCAGCAATTAAAAGTTTATACGTTCAAAATAAAATTGTAATTGGAACATCAATGGAAAGAAAGAATATAGCAGCAACAATAAATAAAGGAGTAAGACAAGGGTGTCCACTTTCACCGTCACTTTTTAATATTTATATTGACAAAATCGTAATGGATTGGCAGATGGATTTAAATGAACATTTTAAAATTAAAAAAAATATATTCGTAGATACATTGCTCTTTGCGGACGACCAAGTTTTAATATCCAGTTCTGAAAATGGGGCACAGAGGGCTCTATTCCAATTAAATAATATAAGTAAAAGTTTTAGCTTAAACATTTCAATTAATAAAACAAAAGTTTTAGCATTTAGAGGAGCAGATACATTAAGAGCCAAAATTGTCTTGGAAGGAAAAATTATTGAACAGATAAATTATTTCAATTATCTTGGGTGCAACATTTCTTATATGAAGAATGAAGATATTCAAAACAAGATTAATAAATTCAGCTATGTATGCGGTGTCATTAATAGATCCCTAAAAAGTACTAGGAAAGAAACAAAAATTAAATGTTATAAGCAGGGAAAGGATTTATATGTAAATACATATTTACTTATAAAGCTAATATAATTTATATTTTGCATTATCTTTATGTTTCACAATGTGTAGGATTGAAAAATCCTACTTTTATTTTCCATATTTTTCCATATTTTAGAGTTTAGTACATATTTTCGTTAATTTCCATATATTTTCCATATTTCATATAAAACAGTCCATATTATATTAGGTTTAACAATAAAACAAAACAAAATTCCATTAACTTTTAAAAATACATTTCAACAATAGAGATTTAAACACATGTTCAGTAATCCCTTTAACATCAGAGTTATTTGAAAATTAGCAGTCCTATCAACAATGGGAAAGTAAGTTACAAAACTGTATTAATTTAATTTAAAATTTTTAACAGACTTCAGTTGTGCAGCTCAACAGTTAAATGCCAGTCAGAGTACACATAGGTTCAGTTTTGTAAATCATACTATAAAGACGGTAAATATGCCAAAAGTACGTCATTCAGTCAATTTAAAATCAAAACTAACAAGTTACATTTCAGAATTTAAAGAAGATGGTTTATCAACTGACAATAAAATATTATTTTGTAATTTGTGTCAGTGTGCAGTATCATCTACACAAAAGTTCCTGGTGCAACAACACATTACAACTAGTAAACATCAGGCCAACAAACAACTAAATTCCAAGCAGAGACAATTGTTTTTAACACAACCAACAACATCGAATGTAAGATCTGAGTTTAACATCGACCTGTGCCGTTCTCTCATCTCTGCTGATATTCCTCTCTACAAACTAAAGAATAAGGTCTTCAGGGAATTCCTTGAAAAATATACTCAACATACAATCCCGGATGAGTCAACACTTAGGAAGACGTATGCTCCATCCATCTACGATGAGACAATACAGAAGATAAGAGATGAAATTAAAGATAGTTCAATTTGGGTTTCCATTGATGAGACTCCCGACAAAGAAGGTAGACTTGTTGGTAATGTAGTTATCGGTTTGTTAAGTGAACAATATTCTGAACGAATTCTTTTACATTGTGATGTTCTAGAAAAGTGCAATAACAAAACTATAGTTAAACTGTTCAACGAAGCTATGGGTATCCTGTGGCCAAAGGGTATTATGTACGATAATGTGTTATTCTTTATTAGCGATGCTGCCCCTTATATGGTCAAAGCTGGACAAGCATTATCTGTTGTATATCCTAAATTGACTCATTTTACTTGTGTGGCGCATGCATTTCATCGTGTGGCAGAAGTGGTCAGAGACAATTTCCCTAAAGTAGATTTGTTGATTTCATCAGTGAAAAAAGTATTTCTCAAAGCTCCCAGTAGAGTTAACGTGTTGAAAGAAATGTACCCTGAAATTCCATTGCCACCAAAGCCAATTTTAACTAGATGGGGTACATGGCTAGAAGCAGTTGAATATTATGCCGAACATATAGACTCTATTAACAATGTTCTCCTTGCATTGGATTCTGAAGATGCAGTCTCAATTGATACTGCGAAAACAGTTACCTGTGACATAAGTGTGAAGAATGACTTAGCTCACATTCAGCATACATTTTCATGCATCATAAAAACGCTCAAAAGTCTCCAAAATAGGCACCTTTCACTATCTGAAAGTTTTGAAATTATAAATAGTACTGTGGAACAACTGAATCGTGGTAGAGGTAAAGTTGCAGATGCAGTAAGAGCTAAGGTGGACACTGTACTTTCAAAAAACCCTGGATATGAAGAACTACAAAAGGTTGTTGCTGTGATGAGTGATGAATCAACAGTGAAGATTAACTTGGACTTATCCCCAGCAGACATTGTGAAATTGAATTATGTACCAGTTACTTCTTGTGACGTCGAACGCTCTTTTAGTCAGTATAAATCTATCCTCAGAGACAATAGAAGAAGATTCACTTTTCAGCACTTGAAAGAAATGTTTGTAACCTATTGTTATGGTAACAGACAATAAAAATTGTGTTTTGTTGAAACTACATTGGAAGATAAGGTACGTCCATTATATTTTTTGTTTAGTTTGATTAAAATGTACCAATATTTAACGTACATAGTCATTTTTTTATAATTTTAAGTCCATATTTAATTCCATATTTTGGTAAAAATCCATATTTAATTCCATATTTTGGTAAAAATAACTACATATATATTTACATATTTCATATATTTTTAGTCCATATAAATCCGTTCCCTGGTTATAAGGTAATGGCAGTGCCAATGTTGCTTTATGGGTCTGAATTTTGGATCCTGACTAAAAAAGAAGAAAGAAGAATAGAAGCAGCAGAGATGAAATTTCTAAGATCTGTAGCAGGTTACACCTTATTGGATAGGAAAAGAAGTGATGATATAAGGTGGGAACTAAGCATTTTTAAATTAATAGACAGAATAAAACAATATAGAAACGATTGGAAACAACATATACAAAGAATGGAAGTAGACCGCATACCAAAACTGATGATGAACTATAACCCAATAGGTAGAAGAAATGTTGGTAGACCGAAAACAAGATGGGCTCAACAGTGTTAAAAAAATGAGACCGGAACGAGCCTTATAAGGCTTAATCCATGATGCTGATGATGATGATGAATAAAATGATGTCCTTGTACAATACAATACGGGAGACCACCGCCAGAAGGTATGGAATACATAATTTGAAAGCTGGAGAGTAATGCGTAGTTTGGCGAATGGCAGACCCGTTTAGACGAACAACTCAATCGGCACGCAACTCATTCCATCACGGGTGCACAAAAAGCCTGCATGGATTTTAAGAGATTTGTTTCTGTTAATTGGATGATACTCTACATTCAGTTTTAAACGCTGGTGTTAGGAATCGGTGCATAATATTTACACTGCACAGTTATAGTCCTGTCGTTTTGTAAACGAGTCTGAAGAGGCTGGCAGCGGCGCGGCGCTCGAGGGGCGCTGCCAGTGCAGGGTGGAACTGAGGGGATTCTTCAGTGTAGCTGGGTGGTGTCTGGAATACCTTGTTCTCCCCGCGGCTCATGCGCTGGTACCGGGCAGGTGCTCTCGGTAAAGTGATGCTAGGACGGACTGCACGGCCGGTTTGATCCGAGTGCCAACGCAGCCAGCAGTCCCATCAGATCTATCAGGAATCTTCCTTAGTTCTTCCCACGCCCCTACAGCCCCGGGAGCTCTAATAGCGATGCATCACGCAACGCAACTATTTATGCATATCAAAGTCTCATTCCGCACGTATCATTTGTACGCAAATTAACACACATTTCCATCTTTCTGTCATATTCTCTCTTTCTTAGTAATTGTTCTCTTCCTTGCCTTTTTGTCTTGCATGTTTTCTTTTCATTTTATTTATTGTTTCTTAAATCACTTTCGTAATAATTTCATAATCTGCTCTAATTATTTTCGCATTTCTTCTTCTTCCTCACTTCCAACTTTTCAATAACCTTCTTACCTCTCCTTTCCCTTTAGGTTTGTATTGTAAGGCCATCTTTGGAATTCTCATCTCTTCCATTTTTAACGTGTTATTTTCAGTTTTGTCAATAATAATAATAATAATAATAATAATAATAATAATAATAATAATAATATTAATAATAATCATCATTACGATTTAGGTCGTTTGGTCCATTACGTCCCCAATGTCTAGCACTGAACCATCATGCTTTTCGTCATCAGTATTTCACCTTTCACTGAGAGCATAATTTAACATTATGACGTGTGAAATTAAGCTTTCTGTCATACGATTGTGTTCTTTCTAGCTCCTCTCCTCTCTCTCTCGATCTTCTCTCTTTATCTTCTCTCTTATTTCTCTATTCTCTTTCCTCTCTCTATATTCTTCTCTCTCTCTATTCTGTATTCTCTCTCCTCGCTCTCTAGACTCTATCATCTCTCCTCTCTCTATCTCTATCTTTTACGCTCTGTCCTCTCTAGACTCTTTACCATCTCCTCTTTCTCCCTACTCTCTCCCGTCTAGCTCTCCTGCTCTTCTCTTCTTTTTCCTTGACTTCTTATCTATTTCGGTGTTCTTGACTTACTTTTCCTTTTATTTTTTCAATTGTTTCTGTCTTCACAATTGGACTATTGAATGGTATTCCCAGACAGGAGAACAAATCTGACTTCCTACCATGGTATATTTTTTCTTCGTTGTTAATATTATATAATACTATATACGTTAAATATTTATAAACTTACATCATATTATTATTATTATTATTATTATTATTATTATTATTATTATTATTATTGCTGTTATTGTTATGGTCATTGTCATTGCCATTGTTATTATTATTGCCATTGTCATGGTCATTATTATTATTATTATTATTATTATTATTATTATTATTATTATTATTATTATTATTATTGCCATTGCCATTGTCATTGTTATAATAATATTATTATTATTATTATCATCATTATTATTATCATCATCATTATCATCATTATCATTAGCTTCACAAGCCGTGAAGGTATTTCGCTGCACAACTGACAATATTGTGCAAGATTACCCAATCCAAACTAACATTTTTCCAATCAATTATGCCTATTGTTTGCAAATTTTTCCCTGTATAGTCTAAATACCATCTGTGCACGCTGTCTTGCTAGTTAGGGTCCACGGAAAGAACATGCTAAGTCACTTTTGTTAAATTTTACAGGAGCATTTCTTTACTTTAATACACTGGTAGACCACCAGCGTAGCTCGGACGGCTAAGGCACTTGTCTGCCGATCCGGAGTTGTGCTCGGGCGTGGGTTCGATTCTTGCTTAGGTTGATTACCTGGATGGGGTTTTTCCGAGGTTTTCCCTAACCGTAAGGCGAATATCAGGTAATCTATGGAGAATTTTCGGCTTCATCTCGCCAAATAACATCTCGCTATCACCAGTCCCATCGACGCTAAATAACCTAGTAGTTGATATGACTTCGTTAAATAACGATGTTACTATACTTCATGAACTAGAAGATCGTACCAAAGAACAAAAATAAACAAAAAGTGACTTAGCTTGTTCTTTCCATGAACCCTTCAGTTGTTGTCTTCTTATCGGCGGTTTTTCTTCTGCGACTTTCCTGATTTCCCTTTCTGGTGTAGCACCCACGATATGACCTATTCATTTAAATTATGTTACCTTTCGTGTTTGCAATGCTTTAAATAAATAAATAGATAAAATTTAATAAATAAATAAATAAAATTCAATAAATAAATAAATAAATAAATAAATAAATAAATAAATAAATAAATAAATAAATAAATAAATAAATGTATTAAAAGTTATTTTTTCTGATTATCCATTTTCGGCTAATATTATCTTGAAGCAGTCCAAATATTTTCCTCAACATCTTTCGTTCAAATATTTTCAATTTATATGCTTCAAGTTTTATTAAATTTCCGGTCTCTGTTGCATATTTTCATTACACACAGGATACTTCTACGTCTCGCATAAAAAAGTGGAATTCTTAAGATGCCCTCTACTGTTATAAAATGCTGTCACTGATTATAGAATAAGGGAATAGGCCGCAAAATGTATCAACAGTTTTGTGGCAAAATGAGATGAAATAAAATTATAGGGCGTTTCATGACCAGTTTTGTTCATTTATGGAAAAACCGCAGGCCGGCTTCTCCCTGGACGGGACAGATGGCACTGTAATCGGCGGTGGAGCAATTACCGCACACGGCGAAGCGACCCGCCCACGTTTTCGTTCCGCTTCTGCCGTTCTAAGCTTCTCTTAATAATCAGTGTCACATGCATGAAATCTCAATATTCACATTTAAGCAATAACCACAAAATCGTTATGGAATTTTAATTGTTGCTACAAGTGACGATTGCACAAAATTTTTCTCGGTAAGAGTGAGGAAACTGCGGAATAGAGCTGAAAAAAAATATGTATTAATGCTTTACTTATTATTAGACTATTATTATTACTTACAAGCGGCTTTTAAGGAACCCGCAGGTTCATTGCCGTCCCCATATAAGCCTACCCTCGGTTCCTATCCTGTGCAAGATTAATTCAGTCTCTGTCATCATATCCCACCTCCCTCAAATCCATTTTAATATTATCTTCCCTCCTGCGTCTCGGCCTCTCCAAAGGTTTTTTCCCCCCTCAGGTCTCCCAACTAACACTCTATATGCGGAGTGGATGATTGGAGTTACACCTCAATCACCTTAAGGAGCACTGCTACTCTTTGCAGAGTTCCAACACGTTACATTTCGTATTTTCAAATCTATTTGGACGTATCAAAAAACTCATTTTACAAAGTTGTTCACATTGTCTTGATTTAATACCTCTGTGAATTAATTTAATAGGTTCCCTTCCACCCTGTGCAAGGCGCACAATGGGCAAAGCGTGCCCAAGTGTAGCCCTCGTAAAGCCAGCGAGAAGTCGTGAGATTTTGTTGCCGGAAGCTGATGCAGTGAATCAGAGCTAAGCGGGCTGTTACTCTAGTTCATTTCATTTTTCGAACGGCGTCGTACTAGCGAAACCTGTTTCCAGGCGTACATTCGTTATAATGTAATGAAAAATAGAAATATTCCTTTCATTTTTCGAACGGCGTTGTACTAGCGAAATCTGTTTCTAGGCGTACATTCGTTATAATGTAATGAAAAATAGAAATATTCGTTTCATTTTTCGAACGGCGCCGTATTAGCGAAACCTGTTTTCAGGTGTACATCGTTATAATACAATGGAAAATAGAAAAATAGTCCTACGTACGAAACACAAGAACGAGGATGTCTATGAAAGCATTCCCCCCGTTTTTTTAAATAAAGTCAAAACGGAACACGAACCGGTTTGTATAAAAATATCTATGTCGTTGTCGTTAACTTCACTGTCGTACAACGTTTTATATCGTCATTAAATGGCTCACTAACACGACACGGTGCAAGTACCCTGGCCACTAACTGTGGTCCGAATTGTGATTATGATGTAGAACCGCGCCCTGCAGCGAACTCTGCTTCGTAATCAGAATAAATTACATCTCAAAGCCGAGCTGTATTAGTCAATTCTGGAACGTTTCCTTGCGTAGGATGATGTATGGCGTCCTTGGATGCTGGGTTTGAGCCCCGAAGGCGCGGCGAATTATTTTCTTTATGCAGCGAATGATGGATTAGAACACTGCAGCCGAATTAATCGCATCGGCAACTCGCTCACAAGTGATTTCCAAGCCACTAAATTATAATAATAACAACTCTTTTTTCCCGCCCTTTGACCGCAGGGTCCGGGGTCTGACAGCCCATGCTGTTTGACACGGAGAAGCGTGCATTATATCGTTATATTCTTCAGTCGTCGGAATTTTTAAGTGTGCATGCTCTTGAAATGTCAAGAAATGTTTTGGAACATTTTAATCGCTGCTCATCAGTAGTGCCAACATAATGCTTCTAGCCCGCTGCTGTGGTCCAACTGGTTCGATTCCCGGAAACTAAACCGACATTTATCTTTTGCCCATAGGGACTGGTGAGTGCTTTATATCTTGTGTTAAAGAGCTATGTTCTCTTAAGCTGTGGCTCATTACATAACTAGACCTCCGCAACTTGTGAATCTAATTGTCTAATACAGTGTGGTCCAACTGTTTTGGTTGAACGGCCAGATCACACTTTCAAAATAAATATTAGATGATATGAGGTGGATAATGGATGATAAATGATATGGGTGATGGATGCTATAAGATGGGTGATGAATGATAGATAATACGAGATGAGATGAGATGGGTGATGGATGATACGAAGTGAATAATTGATGATAGATGTCATGAGATGGGTGATGAATAATAGATGAGATGAGTGATGATACGAAATAGGTGATGGATGAGTTGAGATGGGTGATGGATTTTTTAAATTTTAGTAGGTTATTTTACGACGCTTTATCAACATCTAGGTTATTTAGCGTCTGAATGAGATGAAGGTGATAATGTGGGTGAAATAAGTTCGGGGTCCAGCACCGATATTACCCAACATTTGCTTGTAATGGGTTGAGGGAAAACCAGGAAAAAACCTCAACCAGGTAACTTGCCCCGAACGGGAATCGAACCCGGGCCACATGGTTTCGCGGCCAGACGCGCTAACCGTTATTCCACAGGTGTGGACTGGGTGATACATGATAGGTGATACGAAATGGGTCATAGATGAGATGAGATGAGATGGGTGATGGATGATACGAGATAGGTGATGGAAGATAAATGATACGAAATGGGTGATGGATTATAGATGATTTGAGGTGGGTGATGGATGATAAATGATACGAAATGGTGATGGAAGATAGACGATACGAAGTGGATAATTGATGATAGATGATACGAAATGGGTGATTGAGGATAGATGAGATGAGTGATGGATGATTTTTTTATTTAAGTAGATTATTTTACGACGCTGTATCAACATCTCAGGTTATTCAGCGTCTGAATGAGGTGCCGGTGAAGTGACTCCGGGGTCCAGCACCGAAAGTTACCCAGCATTTGCTCATATTGGGTTGAGGGAAAACCGCGGAAAAAACCTCAACCAGTAACTTATCCCGACCGGGATTCGAACCCGGGCCACCTGGTTTCGCGGCCAGACGCGCTAACCGTTACTCCACAAGTGTGGACGTGATAGATGATACGAAGTGGATAATGGATGATAGATGATACGAGATAGTTGATGGATGATAAATGAGATGGGATGAGTGTTGGATGATAGATGATACGAGATGGGTGATAGATGAGATTAGATGGGTGATGGATGATAGATGATACGAGATAGTTGATGGATGATAGATGAGATGGGATGGGTGGTGGATGAGATGAGATGAGATGGGTGATGGATGATAGATGATACGATATGTTTGATGGATGATAGATGATACGAGATGGGTGATGGATGATAGATGATACGAGATGGGTGATGGATGATAGATGATACGAGATGGTTGATGGATGATAGATAAGATGGGATGGGTGATGGATGGTAGACGATACGAGATGGGTGATAGATGAGATGAGTGATGGATGAAAGATGATACGAGATGGGTGATAGATGAGATGAGATGGGTGATGGATGATAGATGATACGAGATGGGTGATGGAAGATAGATGATACGAGATGGTTGATGGATGATAGATGATACGAGATGGTTGATGGATGATAGATGAGATAGGATGGGTGATGGATGATAGACGATACGAGATGGGTGATAGATGAGATGAGTGATGGATGAAAGATGATACGAGATGGATGGTGGATGATAGATGATACGAGATGGGTGATGGAAGATAGATGATACGAGATGGGTGATAGATGAGATGAGATGGGTGATGGATGATAGATGATACGAGATGGGTGATGGATGGTAGATGATACGAGATGGGTGATAGATGAGATGGGTGATGGATGACAGATGATACGAGATGGGTGGTGGATGATAGATGATACGAGATGGGTGATGGAAGGTAGATGATACGAGATGGGTGATAGATGAGATGAGATGGGTGATGGATGATAGATATGAGATGAGATGGATGGCAGATGATATGGGATAAATCGTGGTGGTGAAGTTTGGTGTTTGAGAACGTGAAACAATAGTTTTTTTATACAGAACTTTGCATGCTGATGTTTGGAGATGACCTCCTAAATTCCATACGAGAATTGACTATCGGAAGATATGATAGTATCGGCTTTAGTTTTGTTAACAAACCTCCTAGAGTTACTCAGTGAGGAAAGCTCTCTGAAACGTGGTGCCGGCGCCTGCAGCGCTGCGCCCGGGGCAATGCTGTAAATTAAACGGTGTCTCGTCGAAAGAGGAAGTTCATGAGGTCACAAGGCGGCCGGCGGGTGATATCATCAGAATTCCGAATATTTTTTGTTGTCCGCGGTGGGAGGAGTTAATTGTGCGGCAGGAAGTTCTTGAAGGATGAGTTGCAGCTGCAGTCGAAATTTGGCACGGGCCGCCCTCGTACAGGAAGCACAGGACGTGAATAGGTGATGCGTAATGTCTTGCTGCAACCCTCGGGTTTATTTACGCGAAGGTGGCTCCCGCTCGCGTCTTATTTTACATCAAGTACACAGAAAGCATTGTGGCGCTCAAAAATCCGTCTCCAGATTTGGGCGAAAATGCAGTTGCTCGTGGTGAGAGGAGGCCTTTGCCACTTGCCTTCTCATATGACCGTTCCATTTCAAGTGAGTCTTAAGATATGAATATTCGCATAGGCCAACTTTGTACAAAGTGAACCGTAAGTAATGCAATTAATTTCAGGGGCCATACTTTGAGATATTGCAAACAAACACGTTTAATACAATTTTGCTAGTTTTTCCTTCCTTTTCGAGATAAAATGGTTTTATATGAAACATTTCATAGCGTGTTTTGGAAAAGCCATTGATTTATAGTCGCGACGCTGTTATTCCCGGCGAGATTCCTCCTCTTTGCTTACGTCTTAGGCAGTGAAGGCTCTATAAAGTCTAGATAGGTAGTATCGTTCGCCATTTTTGTTCTTTCGTTGCCGAGCTACCATACGAGGAATCTATTTGCCACACCGTTAAACATTATCATGTCGTAGCTCCTATGATAATAAATCAAACGCACTGTAATTCACCAAATAATTGAGCGGCAAATAACGTCTTCGTGTGCTTTCTGCGAACGCCAACGAAAGAGCCAAAATGGCGGGCGATTATATTAAGCACTTATCGAGCCTTAAGAAATGAATAACGTCTTCCTCAGCGAATCACAAGACGCACACGTTTAAATGTAGCCGACCTGCAACGCGATTGGCTGGCGGAAATTAGAGCGACGGGACTAATTTTATAATTTATAATTTATAATTCCCAACATGCTCAGTCAGTTTGAGATAGCAGTCTATTATGATAATAAGTGACTGCAAGAATCTTAATTTTGTCCTTTAAATGTACAGAAATTTTATTCAAACAAATGTAATACCGGTATTTTTTTTATTTTCCACTTCAACTTAATTATGCATCATGTTCAGTTAATATTTCATTATAGCCCGTGTAAGCTTGTTAATGTGCATGAAAATGATATTTATATTTAAGTATGACTTTACTATTTTTGTCATTGTTTCATTAGCCTATGTATTTTACTTCTGGTAGTGTGGAAGAGAAGGCCTCATGGCCTTAGCTCTACCAGAATGAATGAATGAATAAATAAATAAATAAATAAATAAATAAATAAATAAATAAATAAATAAATAAATAAATGCGTAAGTAAGTAAATAAATAAATAAATAAATAAATAAATAAATGCATAAGTAAATAAATAAATAAATAAATGCATAAGTAAATAAATAAATAAATAAATGCGTAAGTAAATAAATAAATAAATAAATAAATTCGTAAGTAAATAAATAAATAAATAAATTCGTAAGTAAATAAATAAATAAATGCGTAAGTAAATAAATAAATAAATAAATACAAACCCTATTTTTAATATGAATATATTAGGGTTAAAGTTTTCAACCAAGTAGAGATAATATAATATAAATACATTTTTAACATTTTTCCTCTGTCGATGTTGTTAAGAAGATAAATATAAACTTAATTTTATGACAGTTACAACTAGCTAGAAACACATGAGAGGACTACATCAATCATAAAATAAAGCGTGTAATTATACAGAATACATTAAAAATAATAACCATAATTACAATAACATAGTAGAATAACAATAACATAGAATTTGACATGAAATATTACATATAGCGTCCTTAAGTCAACAAATATTATTAAACATACTAGAGCAATATGGAATATACAGACATAATCATACAAACAAATATTTAATACACAAATAAATTGAAATTTACACACACCCTTTTATAGCATAGCACAGAGGCACATTTCATATTACTTTAGGGTTAAAATTTTTAAATAATACACACAATACAAGAACAATATTGACACTTACAATTTTCTATTGATATGGTGAATAAAATTAATGAATACTTTTCTACAACTTTTCTATTGAAAACGTTGTACAGTGGCTTATTGTAGCTCATATTACATTTGTTAAATGTAATATTGAAAAATTCTTTTGCTGAACGAAAATTTACATTTGTTCGTATCAAATATCTTCACATTTAAAGAACAAAACTAAAATTCTTTCAATTATAATACATTGCTCAGTTATAATACATTGCTCTCTTAAATTGACTGATCATATTGGGAATTACGTGAGTTACGTTCATGTAAATGTAAACTGAATAAAACTGATCTCCACCTCTCGTGTCTTCTCTTCTTAACCAAAGTAGACATCTTGTGCTTAGAACCCACATACCATTGTGGTATGTTAAAAAGTAGCCTACTCTTGATGTATTGTTCCCTCTTTCATTTCAAAGCACCTCCGGCTGCCTAACCCCCAGGATACGCTATGTCAATTTCGGCATCACGTAGAATAAAACCGACTCATCAGGGACGCCAGATTCCTATCCTTAAAGTGAATAACCACATCCAATCTATCATCCTTGAAAAATTTGGTAGGCCTACTTATTTCTGAAACACCCGTTAGATCTATCACCTAGTTGGGATTAAGATAGTTTGGATATAGGTTGTGAGAGAAAAAAAAAAAAAAGAAAAGAAAAGAAACAGTTCGTAACATGGGTATCTACATTTTGTTTTAATACATTATTATTATTATTATTATTATTATTATTATTATTATTATTATTATTTTATTATTATTACTTATTTTTTATTTTTTCAGTTGATTATTTAACGACGCTGTATCACTACTAGGTTATTTAGAGCCGATGAGATTGGTGATAGCGTGATGGTATTTGGCGAGATGAGGCAGAGAATTCGCCATAGATTACCTGGTATTCACCTTACGGTTGGGGAAAACCTCGAAAAAAACCCAACCAGGTAATCATCCCAAGCGGGGATCGATCCCGCGCCCGAGCGCAACTTCAGATCAGCAGACAAGCGCCTTAACCTACTGAGCCACGACGGTGGCTATATTATTATTATTATTATTATTATTATTATTATTATTATTATTATTATTATTATTGACAGACTGTTATTCATTAGCCGCACTTAAAACTTGTAGGAAATTGTTACTATTATTTGCACTAATTCCTGCACATATGTTACACGCAAACATAGGGGTTTCTTCAAATTGCCTGTCACTTTTTCTTTTGTGAATGTGCACATATTTTGAAGGATTTAAAATTGTGCGAGTTGCATTATTCAGTAGAAATACGACGAAACAGCTAATGAAAACGTATTTGGAATTGTAAAGTAGATTTATTAAAATTCGTTGGAATTCATTCATGTTGGAATGCGTGTTAACGCGCATTCCGACATAATATCTGAAGCTTTATTTTTGACAAATATTTTATATTACCATTGTCTGTCAGATGTGAACGTTTTGTGCGTTTGTAATGACTTCCATCGTCAATAACAATCGGTATGTTTATTAAATGTGATTTGTAGTTTGGAACATTCAATTTATTCGCTATAAAATAGGTCATTTAGACTTCAACCTTATAGTATACAGGTAGCAATAAAATAAATTAATGCCTTTTGTAATATTATGAATGCCGTTTGGACAGTACGCTGAAATTATCAGTACAGTGAATTATAGGGTGTCCGCAAAGTCGTTCTATTTCTTAAGTCATTAGTAAAAAACCACATTATTAACTGGTAAAAAGCATAAAAGATGTGGTTTTTATCTAATTCTTTACTAGGTCAAAAAGTTTGTTCTCAGTGGACTTTCAACATGCGTACCATCTGTAACTCTTAATACGCTAATACGTTATTCCGACTCTTGGTAGTGTATTTGCCAGTAAATCAGGAGTAATTTTTTCGTCAGTGATCGATACAATGACAGAATTTTCCTGGGAGATGTATGCACCACATTGGACTGATCGTCTGGCCTCTACGTTCACCAGACACCACTATATTTCTTTCTGTGACAATATTTAAGGATATTGTGTATCCTTGTTGATAATAGTTACCTTCAATTCTTGCAAAATTTTTTCGTTCGATTTGAAATATGATCATATGAATTATATTGTTCTTCGCATAAATTCCATCTCATCGGATTTTAATCTAAATTTATCTTTTGTTCTAACAGTCAAAATTTTACTACCATATAACAACACAGGAAGAGCTAAAGTATTGTGTAATTCTTGTTTAGTTTGAAAAATATTGTTTATTTTTTTGATTGGTTAGTTTACGACGTTTCATTAACTCCTGTGGATATCTAGCGTCTGAATGGGATGGTGACAATACCAGCGAAATGAGTCCAGCGCCGAAAGTTATCGAGCATTCAGGAATCCGCCCCTGAGTACGAGTTCTACTCTTTCAGGAGCGAGCTAAAGTTGTTCTGTATATATTATATTTTATGTTACAGTTATTAGCAAAATAATAAATAAATAAATAAATAAATAAATAAATTTGTTAATGGCTTAAGTGACAACCTCGAAAAAAACCTCAACGAGGTAACTTGTCCCAACCGGGATTTGAACCCGGGCCCACTCGTTTCAAGGTCAGGCAAACTAACCGTTACTCCACAGCGGTGGGCGAAATTAATATTAAAAATTCCTCAAAATAAAAAAATAAAATAAAATTTTACTGTCAATAACTTTTTCATTTTCAAGTGAACAAAATTTTGAATATTTGTATATTTATTTAAATGGTTGATAATTTTGTTGTTTAGTGATATTTTGCTTATTTCGAAAGAACCATATTCTGTTAGGATTTTGTTAAGATGAATATGATATATATGAAACTGATCATCTGTGGAGAGTATTCTATAGATTTTTTTTTTCGCTCTGGTAATTTGTATTCTACCAGTATTCAATTTCACTCATTATCTACATTGTTGACTTAACGAGTAAACGTGCAACACCATAATATTGATAATTTCGTGCAACTGAATGATGTTACTTTGCTACTGTAGCTTTATTTCATTGATGTCTCTCGTATCACGTATTCTTTTTGTATGTTTCTGCTACATTCCTTGCACAAATAAGATAATAACTAGGCCTAAAGTAAACTCCCGTTCATCCTTCCTCGAATTACCCGATTTGCGTATTTTTCATGCCTTATCCTTCTTTACATTTTAATTTTTGTACAAAGGAAAAGAAACAAAATACTTGAGAAACAAATTTCCCTCCGTAGGCTCCTACGCTCTTACTGAAAGTTCTGATGTTATACGCTAGGTGACAGTAGACGTCACGAATTCATGACACTCTCGTCTCGATTGCTTCGATTATCGACAGAATTTAATACTGCCGTCGTACTTAATAATACTGTGGATAGATGGCAGGGCATAGCGTGCTATGCACTGCTGCCCCCTCTGTAACTGCTGTATACAATACGAGCGTGTGTAGTTTTTGCGTATGCTCCTTTACTCGTATATTCATCTCCTCACCATTGGACTCTCTCATGTTAATACTCTTATCTTTACCTCTGATTGAGGTTCTGCCTGATATGTATATCTGTTATCAGGCAGTATATCTCGCTTGACGAGATGTGTCGGAGGAAGAACAATAATTATTTGTATACATCTGAAGTCTGATTAGTGTAATACGAAATTAGTCAGCGATGTATGAAAGGTAGAGGGAAAGGAACTGGGCACTCTATCCCATTATCTCCTGGCTTAGTTGACTCGTACGTGATGACTTATTGGTGTCACTAGTGAGGTTGAAACTTGTCTTCGGACAGTTGTCTAAACAACAACCCCTATATTTCAAGATGTTTGGAATTTGTTGAGTTGATGTTTCTCTTTTCAATTCGTAACTATGCATTTCACAGAACTGTTGAAATTGACCCCACACATTTTTCCCCCGAGTTTGTTAGCTTTGCATTTTCGGTTTCTGTAATTCCAGCAGAATTAATACAAGAGCGTGGAAGCGCATTATCTAGTGAAATTTATAAGCTTGTACTTGCAATTTGAGAAGGGGAGTTGTGCCAGAACAACGGAAGGAGTCCATAATCGTACCTATTTTTAAGAAGGGGGACAAAGACTAACTGTAGTAACTTTCGAGGAATATCACTTTTGTCGAAGATCCGTTTGAGAAGATTAACTTCATATGTAGATGAAATTATTGGGGATCATCAGTGTGGTTTTAGGCGTAATAGATCAACTATTGTTCTTTATGGTTGTGAAACTTGAACTTTCATTTTGAGAGAGCAACAGAGATTAAGGGTGTTTGAGAATAAGGTTCTTAGGAAAATATTTGTGGCTAAGAGGGATGAAGTTACAGGAGAATGGAGAAAGTTACACAACGCAGAACTGCACGCATTGTATTCTTCACCTGACATAATCAGGAACATTAAATCCAGACGTGGTACGTATGAGTGAATTCAGAAATGCATATAGAGTGTTAGTTGGGAGGCCGGAGGGAATAAGACCTTTGAGGAAGCCGAGACGTAGATGAGAAGCAAATATTATAATGGATTTGAAGGAGGTGGGATATGGTGGTAGGGACCGGATTAATCTTGCTTAGGATAGGGACTGTTGGCGGGCTTACGTGAGGGCGGCAATGAATTTCCGGGTTCCTTAAAAGTCATAAGTAAGAAAGTACCTTATTTCACTAAGGGAGATTGTCAGAATTATGAGTTTAAATTTACGAAGTTTTTATGTTTTGATTACATGCTGGTAAATTAGAAAATTAATTTTTGGATTAGCACTTTCTTAATTTAAATTTTTATCTGTCCTTTGCTATCTTGTTGTATTGATGAGCGTTTGACCTTTACTGTCTTTTCTGAACATGGTTGCAACTCAGTGCCATATGAAAATCGCTCATAAGACTTGCACATCCGCAAGATGGAATGCGTAGCAATTTCAGGAAGGACTCAGGGCAGAATTGGACCAATTCCATATTTCACTGAAGTTGAAAATTAGCTTCTCGAGAGCTGGACCCGGTCGAGTTCCTACACTTAGGCATGTTTTGGCCCACTGTGCTTGTCCAAGTTCAACGGGTGACCTGAGAGGTATTTATGAATCCGATGCTGACAGGTGCATAATTTTGCCTCAGCCTCAGACAGAGTAAGATTCCATTTCTCGGACGAGTAGACTGATAAGTTCCAGGAGCCCGGAGACCCAAGCCCTTTCTGATCAGCCGACCCTTACAGGTGGGTCATCCTTCTTCAGCCCCTGGTCGAGCCATACTATTCCCAAGTCTTCAGCTTAGTCTATTTTTACAATTTGCTGATCATACATGAAATGAGGCATAGGTGGAGGGTGTTGGAGGAAAGTCTGCTTCGTCTATCACAAATTCCATCACAACCTGCAGGTGTTCCAATAGGGCCTCCTGGATGAAAGGTCAGTGCGCTAGTATCTGAGCCACAGACGCGGCAGAGTGGACTACAGGGTTGTTTCCGATCTCTGATAACTAATTTGAATGACGTCATGTGCGTCAGGAATCACACCGACAGCTGAAATGCGGCGAGAGGTGACAGACCAGTAGTGAGTGATTTCATAATAAGAGTGCACGGTGTATCACAGTAGCAATGACCAAGAAAATCGAGCTTTTTTGGGAGGAGTACATAACTCTTTCCGATGCCAAGTATAGTTACGTGAAAATCATAGGAGCCTGCAAAAAACGTTGTTTCGTTATTTTCAAGAAAGACATTTTGGGCCATATTCATAGACATTCTTAGCGCGGGCTTCCGGTGAATGATCAGCGAACTAAAGTTTTTCGTATTCATAAACCAGTGTTAGCGATATGATGTGATATATGATATGATATGATATGATATATGATATGATATGATATGATATGATATGATATGATATGATATGTTATGAATCCTGTACAAGTAATCAGTCGATAGCCGGGGCTAGTTTAGCACGCTCATAACGCGGGCTAGCGAAATGTCTATGCATAGCACCCCTTGTGTGTACTATATAATAAGACTGACAAAGCTCGGATGGAATTAATTCCAGAGTGGAAAAAGCAAGCAAATCCACCCCCCGTCACAAATCGACGATGCAAATTAGTCGGTGAGTGAGTGAGTCATTGAGAGAGTAAGTCAAAAAGTCAGTGAGTGAGTAAGTCAGTGAGTCACAGTGAGTGAGTGAGTGATTCACAGTAAGTGAGTGAGTCGGTGAGTGAGTGATTCACAGTAAGTGAGTGAGTCGGTAAATGGATAAGTATGTAAGTCAATGAGTGTGTAAGTCAGTAAGCGAGTAAATTAATAAGCGAGTGAGTGAGTAAATATGTGATTTCGTAGGTAAATAAGTGAATGATTAAATTAGTAGGTAAGTAAGTTAGTACAGTAAATACACGAGTGAGAGAGTGAATGGGTAATGAATAAATGAATAATAAATAATAAACATTTAGGCCCATAGTTAAATAAATAAATACGGCATATAGAATACAGTTTAAAAATGAAATATGTACTGCATAGAAGCAGAAGCATTATAGAAATTATGTGAGTAAATATACAGAAATACAAATGAAGTTACGTAGTTGTAATTCTGAAATTTAATTTTCGACAAAATACTTTAGTATTAATTTTATTTCACATCGTAAACAGCGCCCTCAAGGCCCTTATTATACCTAAATTCAGTTAGAGGATACTAGCAATATTTAAGGTTTGTTTTAATTTGTACTAATTATGTTTGTATAAATATTTGGATTGTACAATAGTCGTCATTAACCAGGTTATTAATAGAACGTACAGAATAAATTCAACCCTCAATTTCATTAACACACTGCAAATTGGGTCAGTAATAAGTGGACAAATGGTATGTACGTAACAAATTATTTAACAATATATTTATTACTTTAGTAATCACGTTTTGTTTTATCATAGGCTTTTATTTGTCACGTTATTTTTTCATTGATATTACATTTTGAAAGAACCAGGTCATCACTTCATTGCCTTTTAAGAAAGTACTTCATTCAGTGATTCATAAAACATTTCAAAATTGAACACATGTAAGCACAGGCTGATTTCAAGCTTTGGCTGCTCTAGTCTAAGAAGAGAATGCTGCCCCTTTCCTGAAGTAACCCTGTATTATAATAATAATAATAATAATAATAATAATAATAATAATAATTCTTTATTTATACTGGCAGAGTTAAGGCCATAGGGCCTTCTCTTACACTCTACCAGGTCACAAAGTATACAAGCAGTTAAAAACGAGTAAATTGAAATTTTTCTTGAGAGTTATGACTAGGATCAGGAAGTTCATGCTTTTGTATATATTTTTCCATTGGCTGTAATTCATTGCTGATTAATTATCTTCACGAATCATCAATATTTAAGTTTATCAAGCCAAATTTTATGTTGCATATATTTGCATATTTTGGATTTTTTATAAATGCATAATATTTCATGATATATTATTGTGGTATATTTTCGCGTTTAAGTTCATTAAACCCGATTCCATGTAGCATAAAATGCATAATTTGGATTTTAAAAATAAAAACATCTTATTCAATTTTTGAAAACTGCTATTGAGTGAAATTATTGTAATTATTTTTACCGGCACACCTAGTGAATCTCACGGCACAGTAGTACTATGTCTAAAGCAATAACGTCCTTAGAAATAGTAGGCATAGCTTTAAATGTGGCGTTGCAAGTGTTTGAAGAAACAAAATCCAGCCTAAATTCCCTCCCTGGTAGTGTGAGGGGAAAAGCTTGAAGATAAAATCAGTTATGTGGTATCAAAAAATCCTGGATACGAACAAATGTGCATAATTAGAGATATTTTGAACGGAAAATCCTCCCTTAATCCCAGTGAGTTATCTTTTACTGTGGAACAGTTAGAAGCATTTAAGTATGCTCCAGTAACCTCTTGCGACGCTGAGAGGAGCTTTTCAAGATAGGTATAAATCCATCTTTAGAGACAATAGACACTCTACATATTGAAAACCTACGCCATATAATATTAACATGACCTGAAACCTTATAGCTTCTTTTGGACAGAGATTAGCATGCTTGAACATTCTCAGCAATAAATGTAACTTCAATTTACTGATTATTATTATTATTATTATTATTATTATTATTATTATTATTATTATTATTATTAACTCATCACCGTAAAATCAGCTTGTTACGAAACCTCAAAATAAGCCTCTGACATAATTATGAACATTAAATCCAGACGTGTGAGATGGGCAGGGCATGGGCGAATCCAGAATTACATATAGAGTGTTAGTTGGGAGCCCAGAGGGAAAAGACCTTTGGGGAGGCCGAGACATACGAGTAGATGGAAGGATAATATTAAAATGGATTTGAGGGAGACGGGATATGATGGTAGAGACTGGATTAATCTTGCTCAGGATAGGGACTGTAGTGAACCTCCAAGTTCGTTAAAAACCGTATTATTATTATTATTATTATTATTATTGTTATTATTATTATTATTGTTATTTATTAATCCTATATGAAGAAATATTGAATTTTATTAGTGCACATATATTGACATATTTTGAGATTTTTAAAGGTATACTTGCATGCATATTTAGTAGGTTTTTAGAGCAAGAACTTTTTGGCCCTGGTTATGACAATTAAAATGATTCAATTGAGGGGGTCAGCGCAGCAGTGATCTAAGCCACTTTTTTCATGTAGGAAAAGCAAGTTAAAGTTATTTATATTTATATGTGATATTTTTAGGGGGAAAATTACATGCTTCCTACGAAGCTATACAGGATGTTTCACTAAGATTTACCGTCACTTACGGGGTTTATTTCCGAAGACATTCTGAGAAAAAATTCATATAAACATTTGTCCCAATTTCAATATTTTGAAAGTAATATTAATTTGAAGTTGTTAGTAAAATACTTTTTTTCTTTAGTTTTAAAGATAAAAAAAATATTACAAATAGAGAATGAACTATTCAGACGTATCATTTATTTAATTGGCTAGTGTTCTGAAGCTCAAAATGTGTTGTTAATTGCTTTGTACAGATTTTGTTTTTCAATTCTTAACTAAAAATTACATCATTCTTACGTACTTACCACAAAAATTGTTACAAATCATACGAATTTAGGAGCTTGATTCTTTTCAGTTTATTTATGAATTCTAATGTTACAGACTTACAGAATTTATGAGAGTGGCTTGATTTGTAGCAATTGCTGTAATAAATGCGTAAGAAAATATAATTTTGTAGTTAAAAACGGGGGAAAAAAAATTCTCTACGAAGCAACTATGGAATTCACAACACATTTTTAGTTTCAGAATACTAGCTAATTAAAGAAATGATACTACTGAATAGTTCATTCCTTATCTGTAATGTTATTTTGCTCTTAAAGCTCAAGAATAATGATATTTTACAAACAACTTAAAATTAGAGTAATTCTGAAAATATTGAAATTAGGACAAATGTTTATATGAAATTTTTTGCTCAGAATGTCTTTGGAAATAAGTTCCGTAAGGGACAGTAAATCCTCGTGAATCACCCTGTATAATGGTGGATTGGTCTATTCCACTTCGTAAGAAGATAGTTCACGTCAAATTCAACAGAAGGCTCAATATTTCATTTTTCGCATTGAGGAGGGTTAGACCACTGTTGCGCTGATCCCCTCAATTATAAATATGTTTCCTACTTTAATAAATAGGGCAGATAAACTTATTTTTAAAGTTGTTTGACGTCATAGGTAAAATGGAAATAAATAATTGGCCATGTTTATTTCAGTAAGAATGTTTTAAACTGTTTATATAAGTATATATGTGTATATATAAACATTACGCTGGTGAACCTGTATGGCAGTACATAACTAAGTAATAAACTCTATTATGAAGGGTACACGTATGCACCAGGTGAGATATATTGGCTTAGAACATGCTATTACCAAAACACCTCAATTATCACGTTTTGCCGCATTTACTTATTGTAAAAATAGATTTATTGGATCGCCGTATTCCAATGATCCCAACAATATTGTCTTAGTAATAAGAATAGCTACATCATTAGCACTGTGCTCATTCATGGTTGAACGTAAATAATACTTAACTAGTCGTAAACAAGTAAAGCTGCATATGTTTAAGAGATAAATATCTCTGAATTCATATGGAGGGATGTCGGGTGATAATAAGGAGCTAAATTTACCCTCCTGTAGATAATTCCACTAGTATTTTGTCTCCATAACTCAACTCAACAATCATATTGCTGATCTATACTTTGTTTCATAAAAGCTGACAGGAGAAGTAAACTTTGCACGCAGAGGTATCTTATTTCATATGAAAAACTAATCGCGTGCGCAGTGACGGTAAAGTTCAGTTAAGTTTATGTCAATATAGAGTGTCAAAAAAAAGTATCCAATATTTTAGGAAGTGCTAGTAGGCCTATGCAACAAAACAAGAATGTAATGTCTAATAAACATGGGTCCTACAACACAAACTTTCTGAGATCTGAACACTTGTTCACAGTAGGTGCTCAATGTGACGTCCACTCATAATATAATAATAATATATAATATATAATAATCTTGTTACCTTTTGATGATACAGAAGTTTCTTGTTAATTCGAGTGTTATTGCCTTTTGCAAATTATATACTCAACAATTCGCTATCCACCAATTTGAGGGATATTTCTTTTTGTACTGGAGTGGCGTGCCGTCAATGGACTACTACAGCTTGTCCAAGTCAAGTCTGCGAGTGGGGATATCGGGATGGAATATAGAGACAAAACACAGTTGCCACATAGGTCACTTGACGCTCAGATTTCAACGTGTGCACATCGTTTAAAATACACTACGGAGCGCACGGATTTTTTTGTCCTTGTCTTCAGATAAAGGCAACAATTACGCTGTGTCCCAGCCTCCCCCCCTCATGCAACTCTCTCTCCTACGCCCACGCTTGCCAATCAGAACGCCAAACCTCACTGTCAAGCAGAAGTAGAAGTACAGTCTATTTGAAAGAGTCTTAAATTGTTACCGCTCTATGAACTGAAACGCAGTAGGAAAACTTTGCTCCTTATGAGACTGTACTGGTCTCCTCTCGTTACCGCCTCCTTTCACTACAGAACTGCCTCCAACTTCCCCTCTCGGCTCACAGACTTAACTTGGTCGAGCTGTAGGACTAGCCTAGTCCTTTAAGTGTCATAAGCTTATAAAATTTATTACATTTCATGTTTGAATTTTAAAAAGTTTCAAGACATGACAGTTGACGACTTCAATCTGTTTCCTCCCCTCAGCGCTCAACGTCTGTAGAATTGGACTCGTCCAGCCCACGCAACCAGTCAGCTCGGAAACTGTTCCCTTGCCTACATGAATAGTAAATACGGTTGGGCGAACCCAGGTGAACAATTTCCGTGTCTCCATTCTTGTTAGAAAGAATATATTAGTACGTTTATTGTGCCTGTGAAGTGTAACATGGATTAAAACAATATTGTGTGTTTTACGCTGTTTAGTAAACATGGAAAGGGACTCGTTTCGAAATGCAAGTCCATTGCAGCTCTTACCATCTGCATCGTCTGAATCGTCGCCATCCGGCGGTGGTACCAGTCACGACTGCCAACAGTTACAATGTTGTATTTTGGACCGTTTGTTAAGCATCGGTACTTCGTTTGGAAGTTTTATTGTTTTAATCCTGTTGTTTAAGTGAGTTAGTGGCTCTTTATAGATTGCCAGACTTTTCAGGCAGGAGACAGTGACTGAGATAGCAAAGTTTTTGAAAGACACAGAGTTGGGAGAAGAGGCATTTCCAGAAGTTAATAAATTATGCTGCCTAATAGCCTAGATCATATATGTAACAGATAGGTCGGCCTTATAAGCTTTGACGTTAACAACTTTTGTCAGGTTTACTACGCTGCCATCAAGTTGTTACATAAGGAGCCACGTCATAATTCCCATTTGAATTTCATTAGCGACTGTACTGCCATCTCGTGTTCGTTTACGGCGGACGGGTGGCGATCCTGGCGGTTGTTCTCTTCAAAGTGCTGCCGATTTTAACATAGCGATGAGTTATCTGTTACATATATGATCTAGGCTAATAGCTACAATTCCACTGAGCACCTTCACAGTGGAACGTACTTTTTCCCGTTTGAAACGTGTAAAGAGTTACGTACGGAATACTCTGTGCGAAGACAGGCTTTCGCGACTTTCACTGTTATTAATTGAAAAGGCTCTATTGAACAAAATTCAAAGCCGAAGATATTTTTACGATGACGTCATAGAAAAATTTGTCCGAAAAGGAGAGAGGATGATTCCGTTGTTGTACACATGAAGGTGGTAACTGGTAAGTCTTATTTTCGTTGTAATACGTATTACCTAACATTTATATATTTTTTTCTGTTTATTATTAAATAGTGTCATGACAGTTCTATTACTGCTGGTCCCCCCTGAAAAATGTCATCTCTCGCCACTGAATAATTTGTAGCATTAAAAGATTTTGCATCGTTTTCGCAGATAGGTTTGTGCTGTAGTTTTTCTACTGGTCACCGTCAGTATTCATACAACACGATATGTCAAAGTGCACGTGTACTTGGATGTTCGTTTTGATTGAATGAACTTGATAAATAGTGCACCGGAACACAGCAATAATTAGGAATGTCTGTACAAATATTGACAAGGCACTTGTGCACTGTAAATAATCTACATTTAACTTACGACATCGGACGACTCGGTCACTCTTTAAAGTTCTCTTACACAGGTACGAATCTAGAAATGTATGGGCCCCCGGAGAAAGTAATGATTTGTGCTCCTTGAATTAAAATTGAAAATTAATAATAATAGCAATAATAATTGAAGAGTCCACTGCAAGAATGATGGATGTCACTTTCTTGTCGAAAATGAACCAAGACTGTCAATGCATAGATTAAGACATTATAGAATGTACATAGAGAGTTATATGGCATTAACACTGATAGTCATTGTCCAGTAACGATTGGAAAATCACAGTTAAGCTTTGAGCGCTAAGCATTTCAAACTTTCAATTGCTTCTCCTGCAAAATGTATTCCAAATGACACCCATCATTCTTGCAGTGGACTCTTCAATTGCAACAGTAATAACAATAGCAATAGTCGGATGCTTTTCCAATTCACTGCGGGATAAAGCAAGGAGATGCACTATTACCTATACTTTTTAACTTTTCTCTAGAATATGCCATTAGGAAAGTCCAGGATTTGGAATCGACGGGGTTACATCAGTTGCTTGTGTATATGGATGATGTGAATATGTTAGGAGAAATAGGTTTGGAAATAAACCCCGAAAAGACGAAGTATATGATTATGTCTTGTGACCAGAATATTGTACGAAATGGAAATATATGAAAATTGAAATTTTATCCTTTGAAGAGGTGGTAAAATTCAAATATCTTAGAGCAACAGTAAATATAAATGACACTCGGGAGGAAATTACACGCAGAATAAATATGGGAAATGCCTGTTATTGTTCGGTTGAGAAGCTTTTGTCATCCAGTCTACTCTCAAAAGTTATTTTAGGCCTACGGGTTGTTGTGTATGGTTGTGAAACTTGGACTCTCATTTTGAGAGAGGAGCAGAGGTTAAGAGTATTTGAGAACAAGGTGCTTAGGAAAATATTTGTGGCTAAGGGGGATGAAGTTATAGGAGAATGGAGAAAGTTACACAACGCAGAATTGCACGCATTGTATTGTTCACCTGACATAATTAGGAACGTTGAATCCAGACTTTTGAGATGGGGAGGACATGTAACACGTATGGGCGAATCCAGAAATGCATATAGAGTGTTAGTTGGAAGGCCGGAGGGGAAAAGACCTTTGGGGAAGCCGAGACGTAGATGGGAGGATAATATTAAAATGGATTTGAGGGATGTGGGATATGATGATAGGGACTGGATTAATCTTGCTCAGGATAGGGACCGATGGCGGGCTTATGTGAGGGCAGCATTGAATCTCCGGGTTTTTAAAAGCCATCTCTAAGCGAGTAAGTAATAATAATAATGATGATGATGATGATAATGATGATAATAATAATAGTAATGATAATGATAGCTCACCTCTTTGATGTTGAACACAGTGACAAGCTTCACTCACACATTTATTAACAATATTCTATCCTTAATTAGGCCTACTAGTCTCTAGAGCAGCTTTTTCAACCGCGGCACACTCATATAATCTAAATCATTGGTTCCCAACCAGGGAGGGATTTTGAAGGTTTTAGAGGGAATATGTTTACTGAATGTTGACTCTTATGAAGTTACAGATTTTACCAGAATTTTATGGACTCTCCTTCATAGGTGATGTTTCACTCTGTCCTTATAGGCTATTTACGTAAAACTCCACTGCTGTTTATACAGAGACCAAATGTCTGTCAAACGTCAAGTTTTTATTGCAAACCCAATCTGTCTATTTTCCGAACTGTGGATTATACAACAATTTTTCTGTTATAAAACTTATTGAAAAATTACATATTGTGTAAGAAGAAAATTAATTACTGTAGAATGGGTTGACTTAGATCAATGAATTTTGGAATTCGACACAAGGATACGAAAATTGACTCCATAGTATGACAAATGTATCAATTCCAGTGGGGAATATGTAGAAAAATAGCGCAACAATTGCTGTATCTGTTTCAATAAATCTTTCCATGAAATAAAATTGTGTTTTCTTTCTGTAAACGTCTCCAGGGAAAATCACTTTCTGGACGGCCTCGTAATTGAGGTTGAGTGGCAAAAATTTGTATAAACACTGGTTTTGACATTATCAACATAGTGGGAGGGAAAAATTTTACTTTTTTATCTGTCCCCATGAGAATGTTTGCTTGTGAGACATAGCGACAGAGATGCTAAGTAGGCCTACAGTATTGTCGAAACAGGGAGAAAAGAGGGGCAATAACAAACAATGTGATTACTGTCTAGTGAATAAAGTTTTGCTCAAAGAAATGAATACTTGATTTGACCCTATATTTATCATCATCATCATCATCATCATCATCATCATCATCATCATGATGTTATTTTGAGGATCCTGGATGCCGCTGGACTTTTCCGTGCGTTAAAACGAGACTGTTCTCACACTTTATCGAGGCATTACCATTGTGGATATATTTATTTTTTGCTGTTGTCAACCATATCTGAGCCATTCAGTGAGTCAGTTCTAGAAGATCTGTGCCAACCAGTAATGGGTAAATTCCTGGAAAGTTGGTCATCGGGAATATTTCCCGAAAAATTCTGTCACTAAAATGAAAATTATTTTTAAAATTAAGTGGTATTATTGAAATCATACTGAAAATTGTGTTAACTTCGGACTATTTTCGTATTTAATACACAGAAAACCATTGAATATGGACACAGATTTTATTTTTCATCAGTAATAAAATTATTAATTCTTAACAACTTTACAGACTGATTAGTAAAATGTGTTACTAGTCAGTGACATATGCAATGGAGGAAAAGAGGAACTGGCCACTTTACCCCATTATATCCTGGCTTAGTTGCCTCATGAGTGATGCCTTATTGGTGTTATTGTCTTTGGACAGTTGACTTAAACAATAACAAAAACAACGACTACGAGTACTTTACAAAAAATGTTCCCTTTTCAATTGATCTGCAATTTTATTCCAATATCAGATTGAAGTTAAAATACAGAATAATACATAAAAATAATACAGAGATCAGTCTGAATGACCCTTCAATCAGAGGTCGGCAAAATACAGTATTTATCATGAGTTGTGTCGTCTTTGAATGTAACTCGCTAAACGCAGGGAATTTCAGTGAGAAAAATGATACATCTGTTTTTCAGTAGTGGTGTAAAAGAATGCCACATTCTCCAGGTTTTTCTAAAATATTAATAATTTACATAATAATAGTATTTACGTTGAAAAACAATATTATGTTATTTTGCCCGAATTTTTACCGCGTCCACACCTGTGGAGTAACTGTTAGCGCGTTAGACCGCGAAACCAGGTGACCCGAGTTCGATTACCGGTCGGAGAAAGTTACCTGGTTGAGGTTTTTTCCGGGGTTTTCCCTCAACCCAATATGAGCAAATGCTGGATAAATTTCGGTGTTGGACCCCGGACTCATTTCACCGGCATTATCACCTTCATGTCATTCAGACGCTAAATAACCTAAGATGTTGATAAAGCGTCGTAAAATAACCTACTAAAATATATAAAATTTTACCACGCCACAAACATCTGATGTCATTTCACAAGCAGTTACTAGTAATAGAGCAATTAAGTTGTCTGTTTAAGCGGAACCTTTTTTACATTTTACAATTTTATGGGTTGAAAAAAAAATAGTTCACAAAAGCAAACATAGTTGCTATGTCGGCAGCAAATTAGTTTTGCTTTTGGAAGTACTATTTTAAATAAATCTAAACCTGATAAATGATTGCATTATGTTTTCAAATGTGTTAGTGAATCTTGGGAAACTGTATATAGTACCGATGCCATTGATATTAATACTAAATTTAATGCATTTTTCACTACATTTACGAATTATTTCAATGAATGTTTTCCAGTCAAGGTGGTGAAAAAATGTAAAAGTAAAAACATGTGGATAACTCAGGGAATTAAAATATCATGTGCTAGAAAAAGGAATCTATATTTAATGAGTAGGAATAGTGATGATCCTCATGTTCTTAATTACTACAAGAATTACTGTAAAACTTTGACAAAAGTTATAAAAGATGCAAAGAAAATGTATCTGAATGAAAAAATACAAAATTCAGATAATAAGATTAAAACTATTTGGGATATTATTAAAAATGAAACTAATCGATATTCAAAGAGTGAAAATATTACTTGCATTAAAATCAATAATAGTAAAATAGATAACCCAAAATCAATTGCAAATCATTTTAACGACTTCTATATAAATATTATTCAGAACTTAAACATTCAAGATTGTGCAGAAGATGCTGCACTTGGTTACCTAACTGATGCATTTAACACTGAGTTTTTAGGTCTCAAATTTATTCCCACTACCGCAGCAGAAATCATGCATGTGATAAAACAACTAAAAACAAAATATTCCTCTGGATATGATGAAATTCCAAGTAAAGTTCTGAAAACTTGTTCTGAAATATTATCCCCTCCGTTAAGCTATCTATGCAATTTGTCAATGCAATGTGGTATTTTTCCAGAAAGACTCAAATATTCAATAGTAAAACCAATATACAAAAAGGGAGATAAATGTACTATTGCTAATTACAGACCCATATCATTATTAACAACATTTTCAAAAGTGTTTGAGAAAGTTATGTATAATAGATTATATCATTACCTGGAGTCCAACAATATATTAGTTTTAGAACAGTTTGGATTCAGAAAACAAAAATCGACAGAGAATGCTGCTTTTAGTTTGGTGGATGAAATACTAAATTCATTAAATTCGAAACTACATGTAGGTGGGATTTTTTGTGACTTTGCTAAAGCATTTGATTGTGTAGACCATAGTATATTAGTAAAAAAATTGAAGTTTTATGGTATTAAAGATGAGATGTTGGGTTGGTTTACATCGTACTTATCAAATAGAAAACAAAAAGTAGAAATAAATGTACCAAATAGTCATAAAGTTACTTATTCAGAATTTAGAAATATTAAACATGGTGTTCCGCAGGGGTCAATTTTAGGTCCATTGTTGTTTCTAGTTTATATTAATGATTTAGCCTTGACCATAAACAATTTATCTAAAGTAATTTTATTTGCAGATGATACAAGTGTAATTATTTCAAGCAAACAATACGATCATTTTATAAACACTTCTAATACAGTGCTGAATCTAATGAATGAATG